>NC_079449.1:25595442-25885442 GCF_903798145.1 Danio aesculapii | reverse complement strand
TTTTTTTCTGGTTAGAGGCCCAGCAAGCTAATTCTTTTTCCTTGGCTCCAGACTCTTCAGCCTGTCATTGTCTTTTTACCCTTTTTTTCTTTGTTTGTTTATTCACTTGTTTAGCAGTGAATTTATTGTGTGTTTTAATGAAGATGTTCTCTTGGAGAATCACACAATTAATGCACATATACTTGTATTTACTGTGGGTACGGAAAGTATTCAGACCCTTTTTCACGCTTTGTTATATTTCAGCCATTTGCTAAAGCCATTTAAGTTAATTATTTCCTCAATGTACACACAGCACCCCTATATTGGCAAAAAAAAAAAATCAATAACATAGACTTGTTGACGTTTTTGGTCCTAAGAATTCAGACCCTTTGCTGACACTCTGGCTGCATCCGAAACCGCATACAGTACTTCCATACTATACAGTACGCTTAAATCGTACGCTAAATCGTTATGCGAGCCGATACATCCGAATTCATAGAATTCGAAAATCAGTATGCGAGAAGTACCCGAATGACTTACTGTCTCCGGCGAGATTCTGAAGTGCGCATCCCATGCATGCTACGCTGTCCTATGATGCCCCGCGAAAGAATTAATTAACGGGAGTGAAGCGAATTCCATTCATACTTCTTACATTCATACTGAATAGAGCGTACTTTTCTAATGGCAGAGTAGTACGTTTAAATTCAAATGCAGTACCTACTGAGAAGAAGGCGGTTTTGGACGCAGCCTCTATGTTTAACTCAAGTGCTGTTCTTCTGATCATCCTTGAGATGATTTATTTGAGTCCTGCTGTGTTTGATTATACTGATTGGACTTGGTTAGTAAAGCCACACACCTGTCTATATAAGACCTTACAGCTCACAATGCATATCAGAGCAAGTGACATTCATGAGGCCAAATGAACTGACTAAAGAGCTCAGAGACCGAATTGTGGCAGGGCACAGATCTGGTCAAGGTTACAAAAAAATTTCTGCTGCACTTAAGGTTCCTAAGAGCACTGTAGCCTCCATAATCCTTAAATCCTTGGCCGTCTGTCCAAACTGAACTATCGGGGGAGAAGAGCCTTGGTGAGAGAGGTAAAAAAGAATCCAAAGATGAATGAAAAATGAATGCGGCCACATACAGGGATATCCTAAACCAAAAAAAAAAAAAAAACTTTTGCAGAGTGCTATATACCTCTGGTGCTATGTTTACCTTTCAACAAGACAATGGCCAAAAAATGAAAGGGTGGCTTTACAACAACTCTTGAATGGCCCCCCCAGAACCCTGACTTAAACTCAATTGAGCATCTCTGGAGAGACATAAAAATGGCTGTCCACCAACGTTTACCATTCACCCTGATAGAACTGTAAATGATCTGCAAGGAGGAATGGCAGAGGATCCCCCCCCCCCCCAAATGCAGGTGTGAATATCTTGTTGAATCATTCCCAATAAGACTTATTAAAATACTGTGTTAGATCAAAATGGGGCATCTACTAAATACTGAAGAGAGAGTCTGAAGACTTAGAACCATGTGATATTTCAGGTTTTCTGCAAAAATGTCAACAATTCTGTGCTTTTCTGTCAATATTGGTTGCAATATAACAAAGAGTGAAACGTTTAAGGGGGTCTAAATACTTTCCGTACCCACTGTATGTACTTTATATACTGCGCTCCATTGCAGTGACTGGCAACTCATATGAGGACTGTTTTAACATTCAAGAAGAAGAAAGTGCTAAACTGGTGTAATTGATGCATCTTAAGACAACAGACATGTTATTTATATTTCAAACTTTACTGTACCTGTCACCAGTGATAATGCAAACCAGCACATTCATTCACTTCACACAGCTGCTGGAATATCATTTGCTGTTGTGTGTAAGGCCGAGCATTAGACACAAACTTCTTTGTGATTTTTTTGTCATCCTTCCACAGAATATACGCAGTGAAAACTCTAGCTTTTTCTTTCTTGTTGTACATATCGTAGGGGTAGTTTCAATTGCTTTGAAAGTACTACAAATAATAGGCATGATGATATTTATTTTTCTGTCCAAACCAATTGTGACTTAATCAAAAGTGTTACAGAAAGCCCCAAAACACCAGAAAATTAATGTCTTATTTTTGTAATCATTTACTTTAACATTTAATTATTTAATTTAAAGCATTTTGACATTAAAATTGTACTAACGTACATATTTTACATTAGTAAATTTACATAATGTACATTTCAAATCTTAATGCACATATGAGGAAAATGTATTAGATGAGGCAATTTGTATCAAGTAATAGCAAAACTAGCATTTTTGTTACACCACCAGCATAGCGTGTAAGCAATGCATAGCGTGGAGAAGTGTTTGTACAACAAAATACATGTGGTATAAAACCGATAATATTAATAATTGAATATTTACAGAAGTAGAGCTTTCAGAGATATGTTTCCAAGGTTTCAGCATTTAAATCAGCCACAGCAAGAAACTGCATCTATCTATCTATCTATCTATCTATCTATCTATCTATCTATCTATCTATCTGTCTGTCTGTCTGTCTGTCTGTCTGTCTGTCTGTCTGTCGTCTGTCTGTCTGTCTGTCTTTCTGTTTGTCTGTCTTTCTGTCTGTCTATCTATCTATCTATCTATCTATCTATCTATCTATCTATCTATCTATCTATCTATCTATCTATCTATCTATCTATCTATCTATCTATCTATCTATCTATCTATCTATCTATCTATCTAGATATGAAGATAATATGACAGATGGAACTGTAAAAATAGAATCATGATAAAAACAACACATAATGCGAGGGCACAAAAATGATGACGATGAAATGATATATGAATTTGATCAAAAAGAGGAATGGGATAATGAAAGTATGGACATGATTAAATGACACATAGGACAGTTATCTATCTATCTATCTATCTATCTATCTATCTATCTATCTATCTATCTATCTATCTATCTATCTATCTATCTATCTATCTATCTGTCTGTCTGTCTGTCTGTCTGTCTGTCTGTCTGTCTGTCTGTCTGTCTGTCTGTCTGTCTGTCTGTCTGTCTGTCTGTCTGTCTGTCTGTCTGTCTGTCTGTCTGTCTGTCTGTCTGTCTGTCTGTCTGTCTGTCTGTCTGTCTGTCTGTCTGTCTGTCTGTCTGTCTGTCTCTCTGTCTGTCTGTCTGTCAATGATATGATAATAATTATTATTCTGTCCTAACCAATTATCACTAGATAGATAGATAGATAGATAGATAGATAGATAGATAGATAGATAGATAACTGTCCTATGTGTCATTTAATCATGTCCATACTTTCATTATCCCATTCCTATTTTTGATCAAATTCATATATCATTTCATCATCATCATTTTTGTGCCCTAGCATTATGTGTTGTTTTTATCATGATTCTATTTTTACAGTTCCATCTGTCATATTATCTTCATATCTATCTGTCATTTTTTCATTCTATATACTTTTCTTTGGATACATCATTTCATCATACGGTAATTTTGTCTTTCATTCTGTTTGTTGTCCTGTCAATCATTCTCTGTGTCATCTTATAATTTCATGAGTCTGTCAATCATTTTATAGCCCCACCTGTCATCCCATCATTCTATTTCTTATTGCTTTGTTTAGATGTGTATTTGTGTGTGTGTGTATTTCCCCTTGAGCCAGTATATCATTTCATCTTTGCATTGTTTAATCTTTAATTGCATTGATTTTTATCTTTTTATTTGTGCTTATATCATTCTCTGTTATTACATCTAATGTTTAATCATGCCATCATCTTGTTTCATCTGTCACTTCATCGTCATATCTTACAATTTCATCGCATCATCTATTTTTTTCATTGCATACATCACTATTCCTCTTCTCTCGTTTTATCTTTCATCTTTTTGCTGTCCAATCTATCATTCTGTGCCGTTCTGTTGTTTCATGAGTCTATTTTTATCATTCCATCTGTCATTTCATCGTGTCATCTGTCATTTCATCATTCTATAATTTCATAATTCCATTTTTCCATTTCATTTATTCCATACACATTTTCTTCATTCTATCTTTTGCCCTGTCTATCATTCTAGCAGGCATTCTGTCTATTGTTTCATCATTTCATCTATCTTTTGTATCATTACATCTGTCATTTTATTATATCTATCATTAAATCCTTAATTTGTTATTTCACCTACTATTTTTATCATTCTGTCTGTCATTGTTTTAGCCAATTTTTTTCATTCTATCATTCTATAAGGGCTTCAAACTTAGTATACCGTAATAAAGTTGCAGTTTTATTGTTGCTACATTGACTAGCTTTTCTTCTTAGCATTAAGTAATATTATACAGAAACAATTATAAGATAGGCGATGCAGCGGCGCAGTAGGTAGTGCTGTCGCCTCACAGCAAGAAGGTCGCTGGTTCGAGCCTCGGCTGAGTCAGTTCATGTTTCTGTGTGGAGTTTGCATGTTCTCCCTGCATTCGAGTGTGTTTCCTCCGGGTGCTCCGGTTTCCCCCATGCTCCAAAGACATGCGCTACAGGTGAATTGGGGAGGCTAATTTGTCTGTAGTGTATGAGTGTGAATGAGCGTGTGTGGATGTTTCCCAGAGATGGGTTGCAGCTAGAAGGACATCCGCTGCGTAAAACATGTGCTGGATAAGTTGGCGGTTCATTCCGCTGGGGCGATCCCAGATTAATAAAGGGACTAAGCCGACAAGAAAATGAATGAATGAATTATAAGATAGTATCAACCAAAGTCAGTATTTGATGTCCACATATTTAATTTATTAGGTTACGTCTATTATCCCAAATTGTACCCAAAAAGATTGACCCTGCCTTGGTTTATTTTGTGATATTGACTGACTGACTGCACATTCTCCTTTACAAATTTTAGGAATGTTAGCACAGCCCTTGAACCAATTGAGATTTTACTTAGAAACTTATCAAAGAGGTCTATATACATAATGAAAGAGCACCAAGCAGCGCAAAGAGAAGTTCAGCTTTAGCTGCGGTCGACAAAGGTCAAAATAAATGAGAAAAGATAATATATTGCTATCACAGTATGCGATTTCACAGGAGACCTTCGAGTTAGTGAACATAACTCCTCTCATCGTTTTGATGATACATATTTGTGAATTCAGTGTAATCTTACCTAAAGAGGAGAAACAATCCCAACATCTATCCGCTTATTAAAGGGACAGTAAACACCATAATGAAAATTTACTCACTGTGAATCACCCTGAAGTGATTCCAAACCTGTTTGGTTTTTAAGAATATTGATCATTAAAAAAGAGAGGCGCAGTGGGTAGCATGTTTGCCTAACAGCAGAAGGTCACTAGTTCAAGCCTCGGCTGGGTCAGTTATTGTCACTATTATCACTATTATATACTGTCATCAAATCAGCCATTAGAAACTTGTTATTAAAACTAAACCTGGTCTAATAAACTTACTACACAGACAGCATGACCGCCCTTCTCGGAATCGCAGATGGCAACATGGCATGACCGCAGTATAAACAGCACATCTTCCTCAACTTCAGCTTCCTCGACAATTCATTCCAACACAGGCGCACATGTGACGCAATGCGGCGCCTCGTGATATTTGCATACATATCATTTGGATCATATTTATTATCATTTGACAGTAACGGAGGAATGCCACCAAATGTAACGTGTAGAGTAATGATTTTTCTCGAAAAATCTACTTGAGTAAGAGTCAAAGTACACATCTTTAAATGTACTCAAAAAGTACCCGTTACCCAACAATTTTACTCAAGTAAATGCTATTCATTAATACCCACCTCTGCAGACCACATTGCACAACATCTTAAATGTTGTTTTGGTCATTCTAAAATTCCTTAACCAAAGTACATCATCAAAGTAGTTCAGTAATATTACCTCCCAGATCTCCTAGTCTTGAGCTGCTGCAGTCCCAAAGATTGGTCTCATCCGTTTGTAGAGTTTCATCTTCTGAGGTACAAGTAATTTAATAAAAAAAGCCCTCAGTGACTTCTTCTACCACAGCATATTCAATTTTTCTGTTTTTGCGACTATTTTGTGGCAGTTATTAAGAAAGTCCTAAATTTGATCCCTTTGACTAATTAGATGGAAATGGTGCTTTATTTGCAAATATTTAGGCGGCACGGGTGCTCAGTGGTTAACACTGTCGTCTCACAGCAAAAAGGTCACTGGTTCGAGTCCCGACTGGGCCATTTGGCATTTCTTTGTGGAGTTTGCATGTTCTTCCCGTGTTCGCATTGATTTCCTCTGGGTGCTCTGGTTTCCGACATGTGCTATAGATGAATTAAATAAACTAAATTGGCCGTAGTGAATGAGTGTGTGTGTGAATGAGTATGTATAGGTATTTCCCAGTACTGGGTTGCAACTGGAAGGGCTTCAGCTGCGTAAAACATATGCTGGAATAATTGGCGGTTCATTCCACAGTGGCAACCTCTGAAAAAGAGAATAACCTGAAGGAAAATTAATGAATGAATTCTTGGTTTGAATAGAATTTGCAGTTTTGGACGGAAACAGCTGATGATGACAGAATTTTCAGTTTTGGGTGAACTTTGCCTTTAAGTTGTGATGTGTCAGTTTCCTGGTCCAAGCCTCTATTCTCGTCTTATCTCAATAGCTGTTTATGACCACTTTTTAGTCATTAAAACCGATCTCTTATGAAGTCTCTGCATCTCAGACACCAACATTTAAACGATTTCTAAAAGATGAATCACCCTCTGACGCTCTGAGATTAGCCATGGAAATAATGATTAGGATATTCAATAGTATTACATCACACCATGAGCATATATTAGTACCTATTGTTTGCTTTTGGCATCAAAGAGAGCATTTAAACCCAGAAACTGCGTGTCGTGACGTAGGACTTAACCATCGAATAGACAGAAACACGAAAATAATTCTGTTGTTTTTTTCCACTGACTGAGACATTTTACCTCGCAATTCAATATGTCACGACAAGTTGCAGATGTCAGGCGAAGTGCTGCTCCAAATACTCCCTGCACGCAGCAGAATTAGGTGTTGTTTGCCCAGAAGTGCTGAGCTATTGCTTTTGGAAATTGATCTGTGCTAACTGGCCGGCCTCTCCATCTCTGCCTGCCTCTGTCTTCTCTGTTCCAATCAAAGCGGTAGTTCATCAGAGGCTCCCGGTGCGCCATCCACACATCGACATCACCGTTTCCAGATCCTCGTCGCGTGTTGGAGTTGATGACTGTGTTTGTGCATTGTAGCATTGGCTTTTCTTTGTGTTAGGTAACGCATTCAGTCACATCCACCTGCGGAGGAACGACAGGCTTTAAGTCGGCCCATGAATTCTAATGGCTTTATCGTTCCCCTGCAGCTGGCTTTGGCTTTTTCCCACCGTATGGTCTCCATCCACAGCACATTGCATATGCCTCTTCAATTGGGGTCATGGCTCGGGCTGATAGTGAACTGTATTCCTTCCTAACTGGAGGGCTTCTCTGCGCCGGCCGTCAATCTGGCAATGCGCAGCAGATTGGCCGGTGGTCTCCGGATTCATTCCACTGGCTTATATTGTGTCATTCTATGAATTAACAATGAAGATTGATGACACCGCCACACAACAGTGACAATCAGCCCGGGCTTTCAATGTGACTCGGATTTCATATATTGCCGTATGCTGAGCATGTGCGCAAGAGGTAATCGTGTGTGTAGGAAATATACTGTGGAATTGAAGTGCGAAGAGAAATGGCTTTATCGAGTCATGGTTTTATCTCATCTAATAGAGACGCTGTGTTCGATTATATTTTTGCATGCTTCATTTTGGACTATTCTGCACTTTTTTATTTGGACAGGACGTTTTGTGGTAGGAATGGATGGGAAAAAAGAGTTGGGGAAGAATAAACAACAGGCTACTTTATGCATTACGTTGAAGTGTTTTAAACATTAGTATTAAAGTAGAAGTTGACCCAAAAATGAAGATTTACTGACTATTTACTCACTTTTTAAAAATACTCAAGAGTAGTGGGTAGTTAGTATTACGCAGGGAAAGGTTGATGCGTTTACATGCAGTTTGTGTAGGGATGTGTAAACGTAACATTCTGTAGTGCATTTAGTGATTTTCCTATATTCGTTCCTTCCATTGTTTGCTTATTCTTTCCTTCATTCATCGGTTTGTTCGTTCCTTCCTTAATTCATTTGTTCCTTCATTCATTAAAACAAGTATAAATATGCATAAAATAAACAATACTGCTAATGATAATAACATTATACAAATGCAAATTGTCATGAATAAACTGAAAAAAAAAAAAAACATGAAGAAGGCATGGAGGCAGTGGTTTTATATTTATGTTGAAAATAATATTTTTTGTAACATTTGAATAGTTTTTTTATGTATTTGAAGATATTTGTGTATTATTGGACCTGCATAGGTGCATAACTAACGCGCTCTGCGCTAGACTTTAGACCAGCTTTCAGTTGGTCAATGGCTTGCTCCATTTCAGTTCCTCAAAAAGCAACGTGCCAACAATGTGCCTTAACACATCTCCTTTCTAGACCGGCACACCCCTAAGAATTTAACGGTATTACTACTTATATCAATACCATTTATCGGTTCATTACTTTAACGGTTATCTTATCGTTTTTTTTTTTTGTTGTGTTTTTAAAAAAAGTTTTTATGAAAAAACAAAAAACAAATTGAACAGAATTAACAACACTTTAATTTATTTATTATTAAGTTTTAATGTAAAATAAAACAAAACCAGTAATTGTAAAACAAATAAATAGTTTTTTTTCCTGTAAAAGAATGTACAATAATTTGAAGGAAAGTGACTCTCAGTTTTTAATCGTTCTTCTAGAGAGAAAATCAACATGTTTGACTTTTCTGGCAGAAGTCAGGATCTTTCTTGGTTTATTGTGCTCCATGCAGTTGGAAATACCCTCTTTGAGTTGCAAAATGCAGTTAAATGAGATGTTTATGATTTTTCTTTAACGTAGGATGATGTAACGTTACCGTTAGTAGTTAGGCAGTTAAAAACTTTCTGCAGTTTCTGCAGCCAGATTGCTTGCGTTTCTGCTTATACAAGAAAACAACTGGTTGCAACGGGCATTGTTTGCCCAAATACAACCTGTTTGGTTCACTCCGCAGTCCGCAAGCTTACGAGCTGTGTGTGCGTGCGAATCTGTGTCGAGATCTATGTGTGCACACTGAGTGCGTGTGTCAGTTAAATTATGCTACTGCAGGTAATGTTTATTCAGCAATAATTTTCCAGTACCACCAGCAGAACCATTAACGTCAGAGCTTATCGATACTTCGGTCTTTTATAATGTAGCACCGATACAGATAAAGTACAGAGTTTCTGTACCCATCCACAAAATAGTGCAAATGGATTTGCTATTTAAACAACGCTAAACGTGAAAATTAGGGTTGCACTGGTATGAAAATATTGTGCCAGGTGTATGATAGGGTCATCTGTGTCTTCGTCAGGACTCTCTGTGGCGAGTTATGCTCTGGACTTCCTCCTATAGTATGTGCTACTCTTCCTGGTCTTGGCTGTCTATGGGACTTATCGCAGCATTCATTTCGGCGACACCATTCGGCAGTTTAATGTCCAAATTTTTTGTTTTTGTAATTTATTGCACCTGTTCATCTGCGACCTCAGGTGTTTAATACATCTTCACTTGCACTTGGATTCACAGACTTTAGACCGTGACCATATAGTTCAGACAAAACAAATCCAAAATACTATTCTATGCGATAATATATCAGCTAAAAATAAAAGTTTTTTTCATAAACATTCATTCATTTATTTATTCAACCACCAAGCAGCAGACCAACGTGCTGAACATTAAAATGGAAATTGAAAGACTAACCACACAACTCATAGTACACATCTCAAGGAGTAAAACAACTGCATGCGTAAACATGGTAAGATTGCAAGACCATCATCACATTGGTGAATCCTTAGCATCAAAAGGTGCATAAACCTCTGATGTACGCCACAGCTTCAGTAGTTTTTAATCAGTTGTAGTACGTACTGAGTTATTTTATATATAAAGTTATTTTATGTGTTCTTTTATTTCCCCTCACGTCTGTGAAAGTGTGTGTTGGTTGTTGTTAATTGCCTGGTTGAAGTGAGGTGTCAGTACGGTTTCTGACAACTGTGAATGAGCTCAAATCAAAACATGCCAGCAATGAAGTGATAACCTAAATGTGGCCAGCGGAGGAGTCTGTCTGTCTGGCCCTCTTCATGTTCTGCCCTGCTCTAAATGTGTGAATGAACACCTGTGTCTGCTGAGAAACTCATTAAGAAGTGGACTGTCTCTGGGATTACAGATGTAGCAATTATTTTTGACTGTGCAGTCATTAGAATCACTGCTAAGCATTAAACAAGCAAAGACGTCATTACAATGCATTTGCATTTCATGTTACTACTGTGTGCACAAAGGCCCTTTTTATTTGCTTTGTTTATTTACCAGTAACTTTTAAAGGCTTTCTTGGAGAGTCTTTCAAAAGTGAATAAAGTTGTAAAATCTAGAAATTGGGTTAGCATTCATTTTCATGCATAACCAAAACCAAAACTGCATATTAAACATGTTACTCATTTTTTATTTACATGCATTTTTTAATCCATGCTAAAACATGAAATCTCTTATACTCACCAATGTTGCGTTTATTTGATGAAAAATACAGTGAAATAGTATTTTATATTGTGAAATAGTATTACAATTTAATAGAACTGTTACTTTAATATAGTACTTTAATATACACTACCTGACAAAAGTCTTGTCGCTTATCCAAGTTTTAGAAAAACAAATAATAACTTGACATCTATTGATCATTTGGTATCAGAAGTGGCTGATATGAAAGGCAGAGACCTCTAGATTACGCTTATTTTACCAAAATAAAATATGATGATGCCTTGATTTTTAATAATTTAATTAGGACAGTAAGGTCTGACTTTGCTTAGACAAAAGTCTTGTCACTTAACACAAATAATGTACAGTATTGGATATAGAGTCATGGTGCAGTGGAAAAAGAATTAATATTGTGTATGACTCCCATGAGCTTGGACGACTGCATCCATACATCTCAGCATTGACTCAAATAACTTAAGTCATCTGGAATAGCAAAGAAAGCGTTCTTGCAGGACTCTCTGAGTTCATCAAGATTCCTTGGATTCATCTTTGCACTCTCTTGTGGTTTGTAATGTAATGGGCAGCACAAATGTCTTCATAACTCAAGCTGTTGATGTTGCAATCCACTCTGCAGATCTCTCACATCTCCCAAATTGAATGTAACCCCAAATCATGATCTTTCCTTCACCAAACTTGACTGATTTCTGTGAGAATCTTAGATCCATGCTGGTTCCAATAGGTCTTCTGCAGTATTTGTGATGATTGGGAGCAGTTCAACAGATGATTCATCAGAAAAATCTACCTTCTGTCACTTTTCCAAGTGATCAACTAGAAGTCAAGTTATTATTTGTTGCTCTTACAACTGGGATTGATGACAAGATTTTTGTCAGGTGTATACTTTTGTATTCTTTAAAATGTATTTAACTCCTGTGACGACAAAGCTGAATTCTCATCAGTGTTTTATAGAAATCTTTCAAAAATCTATAAAAAAAAAAAGTTTTTTTTTTTTTTATTGAACACCATTTTAATATACAATTTATTCTACTAACAAAACATTAACTAAGAATTTTAGCTCAATAAACTACTAATTAGCTGCTTAATAGTAAGGTAGTAGCTAGGTAATGGGTTGGATTAGTGATGTGAAAAATATCATACTTTATAAGAGCTAATAAACAGTTATTATCCTATAAATAGTCAGGTAATAAGCTAGTAGTAAATTGTTACTAAACTGAAGGGAAACTAAAGTGTTACCAAAAAGATAATAGAAAACAATAAAACAACAACAAAAAATCTTATCATCAGTAGAGTATCTGTTGGAAATCTGGATGACTAAAATACTGTGAAGGACACATACACACTACCACGTTCTTTAACTGATATACAGTCATTCAAATAGTGATACAATACCCAAATCTCCCCAGGAGAATGTATATATCAAACATGGAGTTTAATTTTGTCTAATCAGAAATCGCCGTTTTCATTGAGACAATGCTAATGCGTTCTGCATGTTTGATAAGGAACAGGCAAATGTGATCCGTTAGATTAACTTTAATCTGCTCTAAATCCCCTTCAAGTGGAACAACAGCATGAATACCAATGTATTATTCATCACGACAACACGCCAGGATTTTTCCCCATTACAGCTATTACCTTAATTGCCTTCATACGAGTTTGCTTCCGAAGCCTAATGAACATATCTGTAAATTCTAAATGTTTGATTGGGGAAACAAAATGTTTGCTTGTCAGGCAAGGAATGACATGTTCTTCAGTAGATAATACAGCTCATTTAGGGCAGTTTGCAATTTGTTTCATTTGCTGAATTTTATTTTATTTCTGTTATTTATTTCTCCTAAATTCCACTTTTTCCTGTTCATATTGCAGATGCTCCAAAATAATGTCTTTCAGATGTAAACACTAACGTTTCTGTGATAAATGTGTGCATCCATACACCTCTGCAATGACTCAAATAACTTACTAATAAAGTCATCTGGAATGGCAAAGAAAGTGTTTTTGCTGGACTCCCAGAGTTCATCAAGATTATTTGGATTAATTTTCAACGCCTCCTCCTTTATCTTTGTCTGTCTGGTGACTGGGCTGGCCAATCCTGAAGCACCATGACCTTGCTTTCAGTAACTTTGATGTGGAGGCTGAAGTATGAGAAGGAGTGGTATCCTGCTAAAGATTTTGCCCTCTCCTGTTGTTTGTAATGTAACGGGCAACACAAATGTCTTGATTATTAAATGCCCCAAATTCCACTTTTTCCTGTTTGTATTGCAGATGCTTAAAAAAATGTCTTTCAGGTGTAAACACTAACGTTTCTGTAATGAATGTGTGCCAGTAGGGAAACCATTCTAGCAGAATGCTAACTCCTCCTCAGAAACATGCTAGAAATGTGCTAAACATGCCAGAAGTGTGTAAAATGGCATTAGAAACATGCTAAGATTGTACCATACTAGCAGTGTTTATTCAAGCTAGAAATATGCTAGCAATTTGCTGAACATCTTAGGATTGATTTTATCAGAATGTTTCTTGCATTGTTTAACATACAGATACCATGTTTTATTTCCCAGTAGTGGATTGTGGATGGAAGGGCATCCACTGCGTAAAACATATGCTGAGTAATTGGCGGTTCATTCCACTGTGGCAACCCCTGATAAATCAGATACTAAGTCGAAGGAAAATGAATGACTGAATGATACCATGTTTTAGTACGCTGCTAGAATGATAAAACTTCTGGCAAGTCTTAGCCCATTGTTAGCAGGAGTTATCAAACTACCAGTATGTAGACCAGTATGTTAATCTAGAATACTAAAAAACATGCTAGCAATGTGCTTAAACCTGGATAGCATGTGCCAAATCCTACTCTTAAATATTCTGAAGGTTGTAAACCATACTACAAGTGTGGTAATACATGCTAAATAGTCACTTAATCATGTTGGCACTGTAATAAAACCTGGAAGCAGTGAGTTAAATCATGCTGGAAATATGCTTGTAACCTGATAATATATGCTAGGATCATGTCAAACACACTAGCAGCATGTAAATAGTGCTAGCAATGTGATAATTTTAGCTGTAAACATGATAGAAGTGTCATAAACTCGATAAGCCGCCTAACTTAGCCTAGCCACCACCCAATGCATCTATCAAATCTAACCGATTCAAACTTTTTCAGCTTCATTAAACTTTAGACTGGGGTTGCTAAAGCTTACTTCAAAGTTTGCGTTGATTAACTTTTATACTTTGTTTTATTCAGTTATCGAAGACATTCCACGTTATACAGCTAAAAGAAGTCATAGAGCGTATAAGCTCCATTCCACCCTGCAGATATTTCCCGAAGCTTTTCAATCAGACACCAAAACCCACCGCAAAGAATGAGAGCTGATTTCATCTCCAAACCTCAAAGACACTTTGCTTTCAGAGTGTCATTTATGCCAGTCAAAGCACATTCGTGCAGCTTTCCTTCATTTAACAACCACTTGGCATCAAAAAAAGCCAATTGAACCAAGGCCATTCGATTTATGAAATGAAGTCTTTCCGTATACAGTACTAATCCCACTAAAAGGACTAGCAAAATAAACATCCCAACTTATGCACTCTAGAGGCACTGAATAAATTCTCGATGGTCCCACGCAGCCAGCAGATTCTCCCCACGGCTGTGTGGACATGAATTTCCCTCCCTCTTGAATATATATATCACAGCTTCATTACTTCTATAGTGTTGTATTATATGGTCTGCTTTCCCAACATCCCACACTGCTGTCGTTTCTCCAGCCCCTCAGCCACTGGCAGAACTTTTTATCTTCAGTGAGCGCAGGGACAGTCGGGATGCTTCATTGACTCCGATGTGTTTCCGCTGGTGGTTCGAGGTGTAGAGGAAGAGAAAGAGAGCCGCTTTTCTACATTGCTGAGTGGGAAGGTGGCACTGCAGGAGAACTAAGCAAACTGCCACTTCCTGCCTAAGGATAAAAAAGACAGGCTTTATGCCTTCAATCTTCTTAAACTGTTTTCATGTGAGAGATTTTTCATTTGATGTGTCGGATTGTGCAAGGTTTATGAAAGTTTTGTGTAGCTCGGCCCCTCTGATCTTTTTTGCAGACAAATTAAAACATTTTTTTTTGCGAGGGAAAGAGCCTTGAAATGGGTGGTTATAGAAAGAAAATTAGGATTCTCCCTTGAGACCTGGCAAGATGTGAAAGATTAAAAGCAGCACCTTAGGATATGGGGGTTTCTAAGTGAAATGATCAGATGGAATATTCTTCTTTTTTTTTTTATTTTCATCGAGAGTTGGTTAGTAATGCTAATAAATGGCCAAAGGTGGCACTTGAAGTTTCTTGACCACACTATCACAGTATATGGTAATCAGTAACTTATAAAACCAATATAAAAAGTAGATTATAAAACCATCATAGGCTCATTCTGAAAACATAGCCATATATACATTTCTGCAGATCACAAATTATGGAGCCAGAGGAACGTATGGCTGAAATTGCCTTTAAAACGAACGCTGCGGAGCAGTATGACGCCGTTTCTTTTAGCGCTTACCAGCTGACCGCTTACCATGTGGATGGCTTTCCCATTGTTGCCATTTTGCCCAGTGGTTCGTCACGTACGTCGGAGGATTTGAGACGCAGAGCGAAGTTGACTATGACGTCAGGGTTCGAGTCCGACAAAGAACAATTCCTGAAAGTGTGTAAGACAAAAACAAATGCTAAAAAATTTAACAAACAAGTAAATAACAGGGTGAGGATGTGGCAAAATCTGAAAACTTTGAACTAATTAGGCTGCCATGAGGGCTTTTCTTTTTCTGAATTGCTTTTCAAAACACTGTCGGTTGGTTTTAGGGAAGGGGGTGGGTGGAGGTATCGGTTGGTCAATCAGTTAGTCGACAGCGGCTTCTGGTGGATTTATGCGAGAACAGCAGGTGCGAATGGCGCTCACGAGAGAAGTTTGAGATTTGAAAAAGTGTACACAGCGGCCTCTGATGCATTCGCGAAAACAAAAAATGCAAAAAAAAAAAAAACATAGGTTCTGTGATGTATTTGGCGCTCTTTTGAAATGTGTATATAGGGCTACGTTTTCAGAATGAGCCTGGGTTGTATAAAACAACATATGGTTAAAAAATTCTAGTTATTTTTTATGTATTTTGAGAGAAATTAAGGTTAGCCAAACCTGTTTTTATTGGTGAAATAATAAGCTTGGTTTGGTACATTTTTTTTAAACTTATATTATTATTATTATTATTATTATTATTATTATTATTATTGTTATTATTATTATTATTATTATTATTATTATTGTTATTATTATTATTATTATTATTATTATTGTTATTATTATTATTATTATTATTATTATAATTATTATTATTATTATTATACACATTAATATAAGTGATTAATGTTAATTACAATAATCATAATGCATGAACATATATTTTATCATGTCTGGAGATGTATTTTTATTATAAATGTTGGTGCAGACTTTTATTTCAGTACAATGACATATTTCCAAATGAGTAGAGGGTGGAGTTTTATTTTTGTACTTCTCTCATCTTTAACACAGCAAAATAATGGCTGAAGGGGCGTTGCTATGCATATTTCACCCGTCGTCAAACTGACATCATCAGAAAAGGACTTTCAATCCAAAGTGGAAGCAAACTGTCATATTTTGAATAAAGAATACCAAAAAAACTTGGATTTAACTTGGATTGGATTAATTGTTTACCTGAAGATATATAGCAAGATATGTAGCAAAATTTGTAGCACATTTTGATTTGATGTGGACTTTAATAATAATGACAGTATTATATTATTCATTCATTTATTTATTCATGCATTTTCCTTCGGCTTAGTCCCTTTTTTATCAGAGATTGCCACAGCGAAATGAACCACCAACAATTCCGGCAAATGTTTTACGCAGGGGATACCCTTCCAGCCGCAAACCAGTACTGGGAAACACCCATACACTCTCACATTCACACTCTCATTCACTACTGCCAATTTTGTTTTAATATTCACCCGTAGCCATGTCTTTGGACTTGTGGGGGAAACCGGAGCACCCAGAGCAAACCCACACCAACACAGGGAGAACATGCAAACTCCACACAGAAATGCCAACTGGCCCAGCTGGGACTCAAACCAGCAAACGTTTTTGTGCTAACCACTGAGCCACCGTGCTGCCCAAGTGTTATATTATATTATATTATATTATATTATATTATATTATATTATATTATATTATATTATATTATATTATACTATATTATATTATATTATATTACACTTCATTTAATATGCTGAAATGATGAACATTGTTATTTATTGATGATTATTATTATTATCAATATGAAAATGAATCATATAAATTATAAAAAATTATGCAATGCAAGTATATCATATATTGTAAATGACTTGTATCCCTTAAAATTATATTCCACATAATAACTAATGTTAGGATTTGCCTAATTGCCTGTTCAGTTTCTGTATTTTCAGAGTTGAAACAGGAGAAAAAAATGTTCAGTGGCTGTTTAGTTACTAAACAGGCCATTAGCTGTGCACTGTTAGCATGTGGGTTTTATAGGCTGTAGTACTTTATAATCTCAGATATGTGATTAAACCGGGATGCTAAATGGCACTTACATAAGCTTGGCTCTCCAGTTACTCTTTCTGCTTTTTTGACAAGAGTTGTGATGAATCCTCAGGTGGTTGTTATGCTAGCAATAAATGGCTGGGTCATCACCGGGAGCAGTTTTAATCCTCGTCTGAGAAAGGGCAACATTAACATGCAGTAAGGTTACATTAATGGTCATCTTGTAAATGACATTTACTTTATCATTTAGTGTAAAATTATCTGGCAATATTGTGCAGTCATGGTGCAGTCATGTTTAGAATGCAAACGGGTGTCCAATTTCTCTATTAAGGGATAATTCTACCCAAAATGGAAATTTACTTATCATTTACTGAAGTATAGTTCCAGACCTTATTTATTCTGTTGAACACAAAATAAGATATTTTGAAGAATGTTGGAACATAAAAAGCCAATTAGTTTCATAGTATTTTTTTTTTTTCATCATCTATGGCATTGGGTGCCGTTATAGTCAGTGGGTGTCGTTTTGCCAATATTTTTCCAAATATCTTACTTTAGGTTCAACAGATGAAAGAAACTTCGGCAGGATTGAAATAAGTGAGTGAGTAAATTATGACATGACTTTCATTTGGGTGAACTAAGAATAATTTGCAATGCAAAAATAAGATGAGACTTTATTTTTTCTTTTTTTATCTTTTAGAGTAGTGAGATTTGAGTTTGCATGTTTCCCCTCACAATAAAATGTTGAATGGCGGACAGATAAAATATGCAGAGCTGGAAAATGTCATTCTGATGCAGAGGAAAGGGAAAAGATTAAACAAGGACATTTTGAAAGCAAAAGCTACATATGAAATGTAAGGAAATGAAATGAAATTGAACAATCACTCAGCCTTGCTTATATGGCAGACTCTGTCCGGATGCTTAATTTAAAGTGCTTTACTTCAGCATTGATTGTGAAAGGTCATTTTGAGTTACACAGCGCATATTTTTGTGGTTATGTAACAACTCCATGTATTCGAAAGTTTTAACAGAAGTATTTGCATTGCTTGATTGCAGGACTTGCCAGATCTGTTTCAAGGCGGTAATGCAGTTTGCTTGTGCCAAGTATTTCAAGGGATAGATCACCCAAAAATAAAAACAGCCCGTGTTTACTCAGCCTTGTGTTTATATGCTATGACTTTTCCTATATGCAGAAAAAAGTTAAGAATATTCCCTTAAAATATCACTTGTTTTTTTGTCTTACATTTTTTATTTTAGGGTCAAAGAGTCATTTTTGTTTTAGGGTCAAAGTTAAGAACTATTTGAGGATGAGTAAATGGTTAGGATTTTTATTTTTTAGTTAGTTAGTAGGTGAGTAAGTTTTTTTGTATTCATATAGTGCATTTATCGTGTATGGCCATACACACATAGGGCATCACAATCATGAAGGGGGTCTCTCCAATCCACCACCAGTGTGCAGCATCCATTTGGATGATGCGATGGCAGCCATAGGACGACAGCACCAGTGCACTTACCATTCATTAGCTATAGGTGGAGTGGAGAGACAGTGATAGAGCCAATTCAGTGAATGGGGACGATTCTCTCTTTACGAGAAGTGCCATGGGATATTTAATGACCACAGAGAGTCAGGACCTCAAATTAACATATCATCTAAAAGAAGGCGCCCACTGACAGTATAGTGTCCCCCACACACAGATCACAGGTTGAGCGCCCCCTGCTGGCCCTTCCCATGTGGTCTCCCATCCAGGTACTGACCAGACGCAGCCCTGCTTAGCTTCAGTGAGTAACTGGTCTTGGCTTGCGGGGTCAGAAGTCAGACAAAATAGATTATGAAAGAAAACAAAAAAGAAAAGAGACACAACCAGAGATGCCCAAACTAGGGCCCAAAGTTGGCCCATGGTAACCCTTGATTTGGCCCACCATGTCATCTGAGAAGAGAGTGAGAATGATGGGAAAGGTTATGGTGAATGCCTTTAACAGAAATCGTCATTTCTAATTTTATGTAACCTTTTTTTTAAGCTAACTGTAGTTAAATGTTTTAATCAAATGTTAATCTGATTTTTAAAAAATAGAAATACTGTCTCTCGACACTTGGAGGACAATACAGAAGACATTAGTGAGCAAATGAAGGCAAACACAGGTGCAGCTCGACCAGTGTAAATCTATTCTGTTATAAATGGGATTATTTTTAACTGTAAAAAGTTTATTATAAAGTTAAAAGATATGTACTGCATTCATTAATATAAAGCAATGTTTTCTAGTTATTTTTATATATTAAATAAATTAGGAAATTACTCATGGCAACTTTAATGTAATAGAGTTTGGTATATTTACCTTTGGCCCACCACACTCAATCAAGATTGTTTTTGGCCCTTCATAAGAAAAAGTTTGGACAAAAAAAAATAAAAAACACATTGCAGTCACAAAACATGCAATCAAAACTAGAGAGGATATATGACTTAAACCTCAGAGGGGTCACTGGATTGTTCTTGAACTAAAGATTCGTCAAAAAATAAAAAGAAATGTACCCTAAGTAGCCAAAAAAAATTTTATGGAGCTAGTCCTTAAAAATCTGAGTCTCTCCATCTGAATAACAGTCTTCACATAAGAAATCAAGTTCTGAAATGAGGGGGGTGAAGGTGATTTCCAATTGTTAAGCACTAGTCTTTTAGCCACCACCATGCCTTGCATTACAGACTCTTGTATTGTTTGAGGGAGAGATTATTTATTTTATGAGAAGCCAAAGATAGCAAGTTCGGCATCTGGTAAAAAAGGTCTGCTATAAGTCTTGGCATACCAGTCAAATACTGTACTTTTGTCCAGAATCTATTAAGTAAGGGATAGAGCCACAAGGTGTGAACAACTGTGTCCTCTGCTACAGCATCCATTGCACATTGGTGAGACAGAAGGAATGATTTTATGTAGCTTGGCTTTAGTGTTGTGTGGACAATGTATGACCTTTAATTGAATCAGTTGGTCTCTGCTGTTGACTGAGCATGACTGCATTGAAGTCCAACAATTGTCCCATGTATCTGCAGAGAGTTTGATTCCCGAATCTTTTTCCTAGGCAACTTCCCAGCATGCACACAACATCATAAGACACTAATATTAGGTTAGGTTTAGGTCGTGATGTCGGGTGATCAAAATTCAATGTCTAGCCAGTGTCTAAGGTCAGGCTATTTTGATGTCCAGTAACGATGTCAAATGATGTTGATATTTGGTTGATTTTAGGTTGTGTTGGAAAGTGACCAAAATCCAACGTCAAGCCAACATCTTAAACCAACGTCATATTGAAGTCAAATACTTTTATTTAATACTTTTACTCAAATACATTTATTCATCAGGTATGGCAAGCAAAACATCTGATTGACAACATAGTGATAATATCCACACAACGTCAAGCTGTAACATCATTAGACATTGGTGTTTGGTTGATTTTAGATTGGACAGCGTCAAACTGATGTTGGGTTCTGGTGTCAACAAATAAACACACACATTTAGAGTTAGATGTCTAGGATCAGGGGGAATTGTCTCTTTAAAATGTTTGTCTTTGTTAATCTTTGTCATGATTCTTTATTATTATTATTTTTTATTTATTTATTTATTTATTTATTTATTTATTTATTTATTTATTTATTTATTTATTTATTTATTGTTTGAGGAATCTATAGTTTTGAGCCCCAGAAAGAACTAGTAGAAAAAAAACTTGTTAAACTTGAACTTGTTTTTAAAGGTATTTTAGAAATTTATTCATCAATACTTTTATTCGTGCACATAATTATGTTTTTGCAGCATTTTATGATGTCTCATTTTAGAATGTTCTTGTTACTAGTATAGATTGGAAATAACACATTTCTGTTTTTTTAAGTTATGATGTGAATAATTTTGCATCTTAATGAGTAAATATTGACAGTTTCCTTTATTTACACTCTTGTCATGCACATCAGCAACTGTAGATCCTCCAGAATCACCGGCAGTCTCTTGACACCTGAATCCTGACCTATTCTTGGTTCTGTGTGTTCTTCCAGCAGGACAATCCCCAAGTGCCCCATCCGGTGGGTTCAGTTTTTGAGTGGACGGGATTCTGTGATGTGGAGAGCTGCTCCGGAGTTGAGAGCCCAATAGTACACCAACAACTTCCAGAGCCTCAAGATGGATTAGAGCTTCACGCCTCCGGAGATCAAAGGTACGACATGTATAGTAATGAGCTTCTCTACTGTGGGAGCCTCTTCTTGTTTGTCTTGAATGCGTTCTGGATGGCTATTACTGTCCGTTGCATATTTATGAATGTGCCGGCGAGGTGAAGGAGTGTTTGATGTGCCTAATTGTACCGCAGACATTACATTTTTCAAGGCTTGGAAACAATGATGGACTGCAAACAAACACTTGTCCGCTTCAGCACTTTACTTTTTTTTTTTGTTTGGAAACCTGCCATGCTGTGTGCACAGAGCCATATGAGCCTGCCAGAATTATTGTGATTATGAATGTTGCACAGATTTATTGCTTGGGGTGAAAGAGAGAATGTAGAAGAGAGAGGAGAACAAGGCTGTCTTTAGTCATTAAGTTTTCCAGTTTTTGGACATGACTATACAGTGTCCTCCATTAATAGTGGCACCCTTGGTAAGTATGAGCAAGGAAGGCTGTGGATAAAAGGCTTATTAACAAAAACTTATTAACAGACACTTTGTTTCTGGAGGAGCGAGGAGTTTTGACCTCCAGATAACGTCTGTGCATTAGGTGTGCATAAAGGTGATAAAGACAGACACATTTGTTCTTCCAGGTTGATTCATAACACTTCCAGGTGTCTGTAAATTTGAAAATAATTGCCCTGATTATAGAAATGGGCCTTTTTGGTGTTTGCTATTGAGGCTGTATCCGAAATCGCCTACTATATCCTTAATGTCCGCATGAACAGGAAGTTTCTTAGTTTCTGGAGTTTTTTATTTAAGTATATTGAATAACTTCCAACTGAAACTGAATATTAAGTAGGGGGCAGGGATTTCTTTTTACATAACAGACTATGTAAACGTCAACAGAGAAGCAAACGATCCGATTGTAATGGAACAATACCAAAACAAACTTTTTTTTATATAAAAAAAATGTAAATATTCACCTAAAGAATAACATTGGGCCTGCAAAATAAACATTGTAAATTTTGATTTCACATGGACTTTGCATGAAGTAACCAATTGTAGTGGTGGCCAAATGGATAGTGGACGTTCTGAAGTGCACTAAGTTAATCCACCTCGATAACAAGTGTACAACCAATATACAGTATTTACATATATGTATGTATGTACAGTACAATCAATGAATAGAGAATACCCAAAATTCACTGTGAGAGTTTGTGAGCTAAATTTTTTTCTGCATTTCCACAAGATGGCATCCACAGCGGAATACTATCGGTTTAATTTTCTAAACATATTTGATTTAATTATAAATTAGCATTTGTTTACATGACAGATTACATCAAAATACTTTTTATTAGTATTTCATTACTAATAGTCAGCTTGCTAAATGTTACAAGTACAAACAAAACTGCATCCCTTCCAGTTCACAAATTCACTCTCTCGTTTTCATTTACTTCTTAAAGTGGACTGCATTAGTGGACCAAGAGTCCTTAGTAGGACTAAGAGGTGATTTCAGATACTGCCTGTTTGATTTTGGCCTTTGTGTTTCCTCATATTGATACCCCAGTGAAACAGGAGCTCATAGCTCAACAATTTCCTGTTCCTAGCCAAGTGTATTAAAAATGGAAAATATCAATGAGAATATACAACTCCAAATCACAAAAAGTTGGAACAGTATGAAAAACGCAATTAAAAAAGAAAGTAGGGTACTTGACTGGCCTGCTTGCAGTCCAAACCAGTCTCCAACGGAGAATGTGTTGTGCATTTTAAAGCTCCGCATGCAGCAATGAAGGCCCTGTACTGTTGGCCACATTAAGACATGTTTGCAAAAAGAATGGGACAAAATTACACCTGAAACATTTGGTGTCTTCAGTGGCTAAACATCTTTTAAGTGTTGTATAAAGGAATGGCAACAGGACAAAGTGATAAATGCTTTACTGTTTCAACTTTTTTATTGAATGTGGTACAAGAATCAAAACTGGAATATGTGTTTATTTTGAAGTAATTTTAGTTTGGAGTAAGACATTTCATAATATTTTTTGTATTGTATGCAATAAAATACAAGTCAAACTAAATTTAGTAATCACTACTTTTTTTATTTGCGTTTTCCATACTGTCCCAACTTTTTCTGAATTGGGGTTATATATCAGAAAAAGCTTGCTCATATAGGTCAATAACTGTGGCATACATATTTAGTAAAATCTTAGTTTATATATGTAACTCTTGTGTTTGAAGTTGTTTGTTCTCAACAAAAGTTTGAAAAGCTTGAAAAGAAAAGAAAGAGTTTCTTGATGACATAAAGCAAAGTATCAGAAGGTTAATCAAACAAAAAAAAAAAAGTTGTATTGACTTCTTTGCTCATATTTACCAAGGGCACATGTGCTGTAATAGAGTAGGGCTCTATAGCTGTCAGGGAGCTGATCTGTGTCTTTTGGTTTCAGATATGTACCTAATACCTACAGTACTTTAATTCCCCATTGAAATGCCGAACTCTGACAAGATAAATCCAAACGACCCTTTTTCGATTCATTTCTGCTGCTTAAAAATGAGGCTAGGAGATTGTTGATGTTGTACAAAGGGTGTTATTAGACCAGTCAGCGATTTATTGGAAAAAGGAGGCTCACAGAGGGAATATGAGAGAAGGGCTGGGATCATTTCGCGGTCTCTCGTATGTCCCGCTGTGCTCAGAAAAGAGACAGAACTTCAGAGAGCTCGCATGTGCTGTATTCACACTGACAGTCAGTATATCACTGGAGGACATGACTGACTGTGTTTTGGGTCACTGGAAGATGTTGCTTTATAGCTGAATGCTAATAGTGGACTGCAAAATGGATCTTTCCTTGTTAAAAAATAGTCTTATATTGTCTTTTCTTTTTAAATATTTCATATTAGTGATCATAGCTTATATAGATATTATAAGTGAACATTGAATGTTGTTCTTCGAAATTATCAGCTATGGAAAAGGATGTAAAAATAGTAAGGAACCACATGAAAATCCATTTTCTCTGGATGTACTGGATTAAAAAAGTGGTTATCTTCGACTTTCATAGAGAATGTTAACATTAGTTATTATATGGCACTCTTGAATACTTGATTGTGATTGGTCAATTGCAGTACCATGTTATCCTTCAATAATAACTGATAGCACTGGGTCATGCTGGTGAAATCAGAAGTCTACTTCTAAAATCAATATCTCTTTCCTCCATTTTTTTAATTTGGTGAAAATACTACAGTATGTCTGCATTAAAGACAAGTGGTACTGCTTGACTATAGAAACAATAGAAGTCATTTTAATCACATATTTTATACATGCATTACATACATATTAATACTTTTCTCCAATCGAAAAGCCATTACATCACTGCTCATTTCAATGAAGCACTACTTACCTTTATTATATGTCAGAGCATGCCCATATCTCTTTACTTCATGTGTCAGAAAACTGGTTTAACATAATAATAATGGTAACACTTTATTTAAAGTCGTAATTCATAATATATATATAAGCTGCTTATTAATAAGTTGGGTTTAGATTTTGGGTTGGGATGTATAATGAGATCATACCTTATAACTACTAATGAAAAGTTAGTAGTAATAGCATGAATTGTGACCTAAGCTATAGTGTCATAATAATAATAATAATAATAATAATGATGATGATGATGATGAGGATGATGTGTAAATATACAATATTGAGAGCTTCAATACAGATGTGATGCGTTGTTTCACCTCTGTCTGATATGGACTGTTATATACACTGCAGGCTGCTCTTTGTGTAAATGTCATTATCGAATATAACTTTGGAAAACGCATCGTTAGCTAGTAATGGCAACACCTCATAAAGCAGTGCCAAGGCAAAACATAATTGGCTTCTCACTTGAGAAAGCTGGTCAGCTTGCAAGACTGGAAAATAATTGCTGCCTTGCGGCTTCCAATGCAACTAACTGTTTCTTTGTCTGCTTAAATGGTTCCTTAAATTTGTTAATTTTTTGATCTGACACATAAGTCACATTGCAAACTGTATTAATAATAAAAATGAATTATATTCATATTACAACCACAACACAAATGGCCTTAGCTGTTGAAGCATAAGGGTTTTATGGGCCTGTTTACAGTCTGTAATAACAGAATCTCAAATATGTCTGAGGGGAAGGTCTCTCTATTTTTTTCTCTCTTTTAATTTAAATCTGCATGTATCCAGAAAAAAAAATAATTGCTTGTTTTAATGCAACAGGACACATTAGCATTTACACAACACAACATATGCTATGAGCTAAAGTTTTTATTCATTCTTGATCCCGATCTGAGACTGGGCAATATATTCAAATGAATATTCACAGTACTTTCACGACTCATTTGCTGTCAATATAAAATAATTATGAGCCCATTAAATTTAATGTATTTTTCAAATGGTGGCTGTAAATGAAAATAATCATGTTAATGTTAAATATCATGCATATTTGCGTTCATTCTTTTCTTGATTATAATTATGATTTAAATGAGTTTATTGTTAAAGATTTTAAAGCATTTAAACATCAAGATGTACTTTATGATATATTTTATGTTTTTGAAAGAGCATGTACACAGTGTCTGCATTAAATTCATAATTAAAAATACAGGCAAAATAGCAAACTAATTTTTTTCATAATTTAAAATCCTGCATTCTGTTTTCATGTTGTAAAATATACCAGAACCACTATAATAACTCCACACTATAAATCATTGATTAAGCATTGGTAAGCATTAAATAGTTAATTCATCATTTGTTAAGCATAAAGTCTACATTATAAGACATTAGTGAGCAGTTTTGTAAATACAGCAACAATTGCTTTATTCTTGACTTATGAGCTCATTTATAATGTGCTTAATTGTACTTTCATAGTTTGCTACTGATTAATTTTTCATTACTAAATTAAATATTGCATTATTTACAAACCAGTTGTATTTAAGGGTTGGTGGTTTTAAACATCTATTAGCCGATTGGAATGTTATCACTTGATTAAATGGGCATTATTAGTGGTTATCGGCTGATAGATATGGGCCAGTAGGGGCCTTTTGTGCCTACTGTTAGGCTTAGAAGGCTGTTATTATCCATTCACTTTGTTAATCAGCTATAGATCACATATGGCTGCAGCCGGAAATTAACAAGAATTATTAATAATATATATTAAATTACCAGTTAATTGTATTTTATTAACGTTTACCCCTACCCTGAAGGTCACAGTAAGAAGGTCGCTGGTTCGAGTCCCGGCTGGGTCAGTTGGCATTTCTGTATGGAGTTTGCATGTTCTCCCTGTGTTTGCGTGGGTTTCCTTCGGGTGTTCCAGTTTCCCCCACAATCCAAAGACATGCGGTAGGTGAATTGAATAAGCTCAATTGGCCGGAGTGTATGTGAGTGTGTGCAAGAGTGTGTGGGTGCTTGCCAGTGTTGGGTTGCGGCTGGAAGGGCATCCGCTGTGTAAAACATGTGCTGGATAAGTTGGCGGTTCATTCCACTGCGGTGACCCCTCATTAAAAGGACTAAGCCAAAAAGAAAATGATTGAATGAATGAAATTTAATTTCAAAAATCACTTTAGAATGAATAAAAATGAATCTAAAAAACATTTATTTTAAAATCCAAATCTATTATGAGATAACTGCATATACTGACTGGGTAAAGATATGAACTTTTTTCATACATCAATTAAAATCAAATTATTATTGAATCATGTCAATGAAATTTAAAGGGTCGGTTATTATTCGGACTGGATGATACCTTTTTTCCACCCAGTCATAACAATACTTGACCCATTTTTTTTACATTGTTAAAAACTTGTTGCCCTGACCTACACTATAAAAAGTGATTATTTACTTCACGTTAAAAGATGAGTAAACCCATTGCCTTAAAAGCAACAAGTTGATTTTACTTTGAGTAAACTCATTGCAACTTGGAACCGTTAAGTTGATTTGACCTAACTTTTATAATTATGTGCATAGTTCATTTACTTAACGATTTTTAAGGCCGCTGGTTTACTCACATTATTATGCAAAGCCAGTTAAAATCATTTTGTTAATCAAATGTTAAATCAACAACAAGTTTACTCACTTATTTTAAGTTAATTCAACAAATCATTTTTACAGCGTTGAAACAAATCCCAGTGCCAGATATAAACGCTTTAATGTCATTAACCAATCAGAAACTGTGAATTTACCATTGACCATTTATATTTACCATTACCATTACCATTTATCTGTTTTTGAGCATTCGTGTCTTTTTGCTGATCTCCTTTACCGTGGCTTCTCCACACCAGGCTGAGCACATTTCACACTGTTTTGGTGCGGCTGATGCAAGAAACACAGGTTTGTGTGAATGTATTCGTGACCGTCGTCTCCTTCACAGCCACAGTTTCCCTCCGTCTTCACTTCCATCCTGCGCACCTGAAAGCTCCAGATAAGCCTCGCTGATGCTTGTCTGCTCAGGAACAGATTACTTTGTAAACTGCAGGCACGGTGGAGAGGAAACAAGGGAAAGGAGGGGGACTCGGTTGACCTGAGCGGGGTAAACTAGCGCTGGTTTTTGGTAAAGGGTTATGCCGTTTGAACGCTGTGCATGTTTTGTGATGCTCTATGTGGCGTGACAGTGACTAAGTTCACCGACTCTTCTTTAATGCTGTGAAATCAACTCTTTTACTGCTGCCATCACACCTTTCCACAGCTGTTGGCTCTTTATGTCCCAAAAGGGCTGACTTTTATTGCTTGATCATTAAAAGAGAGAAAGAGGGAAGAAAAAAAACAGCTTTGTTCTGAAATCTGGTGAGATGCCTGCAGTCTGCTCGCAAAATATTGCATCACAACTCAAACACACACAATTATATAAATAGTGTTTGAATAAACTTTCTTAAAAACTTATTTAAATGCTTATGGGAACTGACTCTGTCCAAAAAATGTTTTATATAAAACTGCTTTCAAACAAGTCGGATCCTGCGTCGTTGCAGCTCTTGCTTGGGGAACATTTTTCTATCAATATGACAAAATTACATTAAAAATAATCTGTAACATTTACAACAACAAAAAAATTGACAGCTGTGGTCGCAAGACTTTTACAGTAAGTTTTATTTCCAATTTTAAGGTGAATTTTCTACCACTGGATTTCATTAGTTTATAGAACTTTAATACATCAAGGTTTTGAATTATTAACATCTACATCAGGGGTCACAAATCTCGCTCTTGGAGAGTTTAGCTCCAACTTTCCTCAACACACATGCATGGAAGTTTTAAGTATGCCTAATAAGACCCAGATTAGCTTGTTCAGTTTGATTAGGGTTGGAGCTAAAGGACTCCCACCCTCCAGGAACAAGTTTGGTCTTCCCTGATCTACATTGTACCTTTGAAATTCACAAACCAAAAACATCTCCAAAAGCAAGTGGTGATGAGATGGTACTACCAAGCACCTTTTCTACGACGGGGGCTTACTGTTATTAGATTAGATGTTCTGGTGATCTCCGGGATAAGTCGAAGATAGCTAATAAAACTGTCTGTGATGCACAAACCAATATCCAAGATCTCCTGTCGGGTGTACGATGTAAAGGCACTGCTGTTCTGCACGAACAGACCCAAAATGAGCAGGAATAATACTGCAAAATTGTAGAAACTGGAGAGACGGTGAGCCTTGCAAAGTAACCGCGCCGCCATCTTGTCTCAGATGGCGGTGCCATCTTATCAAGAACTGGTTGCACCCAACAGCCTGGTTTCTCTCAAGCTTTGTTTTTCTTCACTTTAGTCAATTGGTAAACTTTGGTTCCTTGCCATTGTTGCTTCTCTGGCTTGCTTGGTTGGGGATAGTTGGGCTGCGCATTTGTAAAGTTGATTTTCAGTGTATCAGTGCCCTCTGCAGAGACATTTGCATTACACTGATCTGAACTAAACTGAACTGAACTTCAATAGTGACATTTATACTAAACTGAACTGAAGCAGTTTTAAGTTATCTACACCAACACCAGCACATGACATTAAATTAATGCAATAAACATGATCAACATTAGATGTACAGTGACATTAAACTGTTATGTACATAATTAAAAAAAACAACCATGGTAATATAGTAATGTCAAGAATGGTAAAGTATGATGCATAGAATTCTGTGAAGTCAATTTACAGTTATTCACAGTTATTCATGTACTATAGTAAGGAAACTTAGGAGTTGATGGGAGTGATAACTTCCGCTAATTAATATGTTGAGGTCTAAATAATGTCAGATTATTCCTCTAAACATCAAGCATGGCAACTTTGCTCTAATTTGCTATTTTTGTACTCCATTATGATGATTTATTATCCTGATTCTAGGATTCTGCAATGCTGCTATTGCTTTTAAAGGCCTGTGCTTTAATTCTACTAATAACTGAAAAGATGTACAATGAAATTTGTATGCGCATGAAATGAAAGATATAGATTGTACTTTGTCAGCTCGCATATTTTGCTCAAGTGTCTGATCATTGTATGATTTGTTGGAGCTATGAATTCAGTAATCACTAAATGAATGAACTACGTTGGTAACAATAGAACTTGCAAACCATAATGGGCTAACAATGCTTTTAGGAAGCTCACTTGTCTCTCTCTGTCAGAATATGCCTTTACAGTACTGAAACATGTCATGAAAATGAAATCTTGACAAAAAGATTTCCTTGTACAACCAACTACGACACAGTATGAGTGCCTTGATGATGTAGCCATCCTGTAGAGACAGCTGATAACATCGATTGTCCTCAATATTTATTTTTCCATCTGATGTTATGTTTTGATCATGCAGGTTTCTGTTAACTATCGTATCTGCAAATTGCGTCTGTTTAAACTTAAGTGAGCAAGTGTGTGGTCTCGTGGACTGGCTGTAGTGTGTATTCAGAGGAAAAGAATGCTATCTGTTTACTCAAAGCCCAAATAGCCCACCCTGCTGAACTGCCCTTTTTAACTTTGCACATAAAGGGATAGTTCACCCGAAAATAAATAAAACATTCCTCACCATTTACTCAAACTCATGTGGCTCTAAACTTTAATGAATTTAGTTCTTCTGTTGAACACAAAACAAGATACTCTGAAGAATGTTAAAAAATTCAGCCATTTCCATCCACTTCAAGACAATGGTTGCTTTCCCCCCAACATTATTAAAGAGATAGTTCACCCTAAGATGAAACTTATCATTTACTCATCCTCATGTTCTTATAAACTACATTTATCAGTGTCTTTCTAACTATTTGAAGAATACTGATTGCTTAGAATTTCCTAGTTGTGAAAACAAATTACTATGGAAGTCAATGGGTTTTAGCAACCAGCATTCTTCAAAATCTTCTTTTGTGAACAGAAGATAGAAATTCAAGCAGGTTTGGAACAAGAGGAGGATGAGTAAATAATAACAGAATAATGATATATATATTTATTTGGGGTGAACTGTCCCTTTAATAAAATACTTAATTTGGCTTTAGTGCAGTTTAATCAGCAAGAAGCCATCATACTGACTACCTATGCTGTTTTAAAATCTCCTTTACATACAGTAGATTTTGAGCAAAATTCACTGTGCTTATGTGTATGTGGGACAGTTTATCTTTTCAGGGCTCTGCTAAAGTTCCTCTTGGGCTTTCATCTTAACTAGCGCCCCATTAGTATTCAGCAGGATTTGCTCTTGTTTGAGCAGCACTGTGTGCAAAGTTGTTCCAATATTTGTCTTTTCAGTTTTGAGAATGTCCAGCTGTTTTGTGGTACCGGAGGAATACAAAACTCTAGAAGAGGTCTGAGGGCTGAGGTGTTTCCGTTTCTCACACGTCGCTGGAGAAATTAAATTATTGGGAATGTTGTTTGTGTCTTTGGCAGAGGAAGTGTATAGGCCCGACCAGCCGTGCGTGGCGGTGTGGTTATGTGAGGATAAGGCCTGAAATGTTAGATTCACTTACAGACAGGTCTCTCTAACACATTGTGGATGCGTTTTGAATGCAGGAAGAGCCTTTGCATTAAGTGCAGATCCTCCGCCTCAATGAAACCTTCACCCAAGCCGCTCAGAGGACAAATGCATACATGATGTAGAGCATTTTAGCCATATTCAGATGCTGTTTAAAAATTCAGCACGCAGGGATGTTTGAATTCAAGACCATATCTGCCGCTTCTGCTTTCTTTGAAAGAGAGAGAAATTGTGTATTTTGAAAGTGAAAGCTTTGTGCTGTGGCATCCCAAGGCTCAATCTCTGAAAATGCTGTAGCTAAAGGCGTTAATCTTATAGTAATGCAAGAAATGAAATGACTACTGCAAAGATATGTTCTTTCTGCTTTTCTAAAGGTCAGAGATTAAACTGGGTTTGTAAATGTTTTTAAATAAACTGAACATATGTCTTATTATGTTTAAGATATATACTGACACTTTTTTTTTTTACATAAAATTATCACATAGATACAGTACACAACCAGAAATGATTGATCATTGTCAACCAAAATGATTTATTTATTAATTTAAATAAATAAATAAATAAATAAATACAATAATTATTGGAATTCTTTCTCTCTTAAAACAAGGAAGGAATAAGCAAAAGGTACAAATATAAAATTACTAACAAAAATTGGTAGATAGTTGAAAGAATATATATATATATATATATATATATATATATATATATATATATATATATATATATATATATATATATAAATATATAAATATATATATATATATATAAATATATAAATATATAAATATATATATATATATATATATATATATATATATATATATATATATATATATATATATATATATATATATATCTATCATAGCATTGTGATATGGCTGAATATCACCACTGGTGGGAGGCATGCCGATATACAGCCATATCACACTCCTACAAGTGTGATATTGCATTTTTACAATAGATCGATGGCATAATCGTGTATATATTAAAAAATCAAACACGGAGAGTTTCCTTTTGTATGAGAAACTACTTTCTTCTGCCATTGATTGATATTTGCAGATGTCAGAACAGCAGAAAATTGCTACTTCACAAACATCACTTTAGAGCTAGTAATTGAATGATTCTCTAGCGTAATGTCTAAAGTGATGACAAAACAGTTGATTTTTTTCTCGAATTTAAAGATTATAAGGCTGAATGGCATGAAATGCCATCAGTCTAGAGATATTTTCCTAGTATTTCTCTGTTGCAATTGGGATATCAGAATAATTAACCCCAGAATATTTAACAGCACTACAACATACAAAAGAAGGAGATCGACTTAGAAAGTGACTTATCTGTTTTATAATGGTTTGATCAACTGTAGTTTGAAATTACGCTGAGTTTTTCTCCTCTTAAGGCTTATTATGCTGTTTTTGTCACCATCTTGTGGCGGAATGTCAACTGTCTTTGCTCTGCTTAGTATGAAGGGCTGGTGGATGCTGACGCGCTGTATCTCCAAAATTATAAACATTTAAAATAGGCCCTATCCTTATAAATAATCTGCATAGTTGTAATCTAAACAACTACATTCTCACCTAAAAAGCCTCAAAAGTACATTTTTGTCCAACAGCGGCAATATGTCCAACTTTACAGAGTACCCGCGGGGTCTTAAAAGCATTGAATTTGATCATCTCAAATTAAGGCCTTAAAAGCCTTGAATTTGGTATACAAAGTCTTGGATTTCGGGGTAAACTAGCTAAACTTATTTTATTTATTTATTTTTGCCTTTTCTAGGATTAAAGTTCATCCCATAACAAAATTAACTGTTACTAATGTAGGCTAATTAAAAAAACTCATGCAGCGTAACATTGAGTGCATCTTGCGCACCACGTCATAGCAGAAAGTGCGTCGCCGTAGCTCAGGCTACTATGGCAAGGGAGACGAGCGCAAGTATTTACAATGCTTCAACTACTTAAAAACGCAGAAACTATACTCAATTTCACTGACACAAGAAACTTGCTTGATTGAGAAATGACTGAGAGAGAGAGAGAGAGAGAGTTATCTATCTATCCATCCATCCATCCATCCATCTTGTGTATGTGTATAAGAGTTTGCTCTAGTGAAGGCTAAAGTATACTATGGTAATTACTATTAGTTCATGATAGTTACTAATGATACTACATCATGTATTATTTGTTTTTGTTTAGTACAGTATATTATTTGCAATAAATAATTGAACTGAACAATTCAGCCTCAGATGTTTTATTGACAGTTTTATTGATCACTCAGATATGATTGACTTGGATTTAAGTTGCTTCGATTTAAAAATGAAAATTGTAAAAATAGCTTTGATGTAGCTAAGCTACTGTTGCCATGTAGCTTTTAGCTTAGCTTGCTACATTTCCCAGGGAGTAGCTTTCAGTGTAGTTAAGCTACATTTTACGCAGAGTAGCTAATAGCTTAGCTCTCTACATTTTTCAAGTAGCATGCCCAACACTGTGTGTGTGTGTGTGTGTGTGTGTGTGTGTGTGTGTGTGTGTGTGTGTGTTTATGGGTGTAAATGAGAGAGAGCGTAATGCTGTGTGTCGCTTGCTTTGTCTATGTGTGTGTGTGTTTATACAGAAAGCTTGTTACAGGTGTGTGTGTGTGTGTGTGTGTGTGTGTGTGTGTTTATACAGACAGCCCCCCCTCCCCCACATACAAAACTGTGTATGCACCGTGATGCGCCGAGATATCGAATTGAACCGAATCGATGGCATGATAATCGTAACTGAACCGTGAGACCAGTGTAGGTTCACACCTCTAATTTCTACATTAGAAGCATTGCCACCACAGCCAAGGAACATCCTATCTTACTGTGGCTCAACACCAACTCTACGGCAAACGCATTGAGAAAAGGCCACAAGCAGAAGTTTACAGGACTTGAGAGTCTGGGCTAAAATTGCCAAGGCAGCAGAGCTAATTTAGCAAATGTATTTGTTTATTAAAAATCAAATGTGTGTTACGCTGTTGCAGATGAATTAAATGTAACTGACTATTTATATAAAATGTTTATTCAATTCAAGTAGTCACTTGTACATAATTATTTTCTAGGGTTTAATTTATACAGATTTTACATTTTTCCCTCATACTTCTGTCAGAATGGGTATGAAGTTGGAATTGAATTTAATTTTGAGGATCCTCAGGGTACTCTGCTGTAGTGAGTCTATTGATCTGCTGTCACTCTAAATGCGCGGAGTAATACAGAAAGGTGAGGAGGCTGCATGAGTTCTGTTATTGCAGAATATCGCATGACTATCAGCCAATCGGATTTGAGAACCAGACAGAACTGTTTTATGTATGTGTATATATAATAATGACATAATAAAAGAAAGGAAAAAAATGAAATGACATAAAATAATGTGGCAGTTTAATACAAAATATTTATTTAGCCTTTACTACAAAACATGTCATTTAATTGTATGTAAAATATATTTGTTTTTTTAAAAACTGTAAGTATATCCATTGCTTTTAAGGATGTAAACTTTTAATATGTTTTCCACATAGAGTACAGTACTTTTACTGATATAATACACCTTGTACGCTGTATAAGGCTGTCAAAAAATAGTTATTGTAAACGTAGCTTCTCGCATTTGATAGATTTTATTAGCAAGACTGTCATTTTGATAATATAAAGCGACAGTTCAATTACCTGAAATATGTCTACACCACAAATCTCTACTTATGAATGTGAAAGGGACTTGAATTGATGTGCACCGTGAGCTGTTTTTTGGGTTTGGACTGATAATAAAACTGTTCTTGTCTGCATATTAACAACAGATTTGGAAGATGAGCTGGCGATGAGGCCAGCTGTGTTGTTATGACCGGCTCTATAGTGTCAGTCCAGCGGGTCTTGGCTGGCAGCGGCAGACGGCACCACATGGATTCAGTGCTGCCTATGTCATTCATTTCCAATTGGTCAAAGCATTTCTCTAGCTAAAAGTCCTGAATAGTGTAGCATATGGGAGGTGAGAGGCAGCAGGCTGGAGAGAAAGAGTTGTTTCATCACTTGTGCATCTAATTGTTTTATGCACAGAAACACATTAAGCTCCGAACTCTTAATTGAATAATGGATGCCCCTGCTTTCACAGCAGCTCATCTACTTCTTTTGTGCTTTACCTGCTCTCTCATAATCCAGAGAGTTGTGTTATACAGTATCATGAAAATATGGCTTTTTCTGTGTTTAAGTGCTATAATTGGGTCCCCTGTGCATCTGTCAACCCATAAGGCACGAAAAAGGAAAACCCAGTAACTTTGTTTTATTAACACATTTTCTGCTTTATATGAGTTCAGATTCAGCTCCCCAAGTGACCTATAAAGGGGATCTTATTATGTATTAATAGTAAGCATTATTATGCATTAATTAATTTGCATATTTTCACACATGGTGTTGCTGCAAAAGTCACCTTTTTTACTTTTATAGCAAGCAAGTGGTGATTTACAATGTATGCAAAAAAATAAAAATAAAATAAAATAAATATGAAACAAAGATTGAAAATGTTCTGTTATTAGATACAGTACCAACAAACACTAAAGTCTTCATTTACTCCCAACATCTAAGCCACTGAAGACACATTGGTAGAAATTCCTGCTTAAATGAAATCATTCTTTATTCATTTCATTCTGTATTCAACTATTCATTCTACATTGTTACATCCAAAACAAAACATTTATAAATTATATAAATGTAAATTTAAAATGTGTCCCTTTATATTTTGAGAATGCTTTCAAAGTCCTTTACTGTATGTATGTATGTATGTATGTATGTACATCTAATATGGCTAAAGTTACCACTTTCTCTAGATGTATTTATACATTTGTTTATTTACACATTTATTTTTCATTGTAAAGTCAGGTGACAGACTTTCAGTAAAGATAAAATAATTAAGTGTGTGCGACGAACAACCAAATATGTCTAAAAAAAAGATAACCATGTGACATTAATTGTGTGTGTGTACTTTGTATACAGAATCAGTTTAGGGATATTTTCGAGTGAACAAGAGTCTTTTAAACAATTTAAAGAATTTTAAACATTAAAATAGCTTCACACAGAATAACCTTTATGTCCACTAAGAAGAATAGAGATGCCGCTTGCTGTCATGTCCACTTCGGACATTAAAAGGCAAATCCTTAGCAAAAAATGAAAGCCGACATGAACAAATGGAAGGACAGAGTAAGGAAGGCTTTGAGGGATGCTGGGAAACCATATTTAACAAGGAAAAATCCACCAAAGAGGTGAAAAAATAAACCACATACCATATATAATAAAGCTGTATCACTGCATATTTACCAACAGTCCTCTGTAAACTTATTTATTTGTTTATACTGTATATATATATATATATATATATATATATATATATATATATATATATATATATATATATATATATATATTTATATTAAGAGATAGCGGAGCGCAAGAACAGTTTGAAGTATATACAAGTATATACAAAGGTGCACTGCGCCTATATACGACAATATTTAGCTATGATGTACAGGTATGTCTGCATTTTATGTATTTATTGTTGTGTTTATTTATTGTTAATAATTGAGGGCGACGCAATGGTGCAATATATTAAATCAATATATTAGTTATTACTCAATTTAATATCGACTTACAGTTTAAGTCAAAATTATTAGCCACCCTTTGATTTTTATTTATTTATTTATTTTAAGGTCAATATTATTAGCCCCTTTAAGCAATATATTTTTTGATAGTCTACAGAACAAACCATCATTATACAATAACTTGCCTTATTACCCTAACCTGCCTAGTTTACCTAATTAACCTAGTTAAGCCTTTAGATGTCATTTTAAGCTGTATTGAAGTGTCTTGAAAAATATCTAGTCAAATATTATTTACTCTCATCAAGGAAAAGATTAAATTAATCAGTTATTAGAAATGAGTTATTAAAACCATTATGTTTAGAAATGTGTTGAAAAAAATCTTCTCTCCGTTAAATAGAAATTGGGGGAAAAAATAGGGGGACTAATAATTTAGGGGGGGCTAATAATTCTGACTTCAACTGCATATGGTTCTTCGTCTCAAGGCCTCAATAAAGTTCTGTCCTGATGCAGTCTCTTTCTCCTTTATTTTCTCATAATTTAATCCACTTCTGATCATTTATGACTGGTCATTTATGATGTGGTTGCAGCAGATTCTCCTGTTTTGCTGTTTCTAGAGTGTCAGAATGGCATGTAAAGACTCCGCCCTCTTTTGTAAAGCAGCTGCTCATTTACATTTGAAGGGACGCACACAAAATCTGCATATTTTTTTCTCATTCCTTAAATTTGACAAACTATAATAAGTAATGGCTTTTGTATTGTATTAAGCTGAAACTTTCAGACACATTCCACGACAGAAGAGATCTTTTGAAACGAAGCATAATGTGTCCAGGGCCATGTGAGTGACAGGCTCTTATCAGTGTTCTAGCCGGATGATGAGAGTTCAGTAAGGGTCAGCGTGAATTAAAGAGCAGCTAATTAAAATGTCCCTGGTACATGGTGCCTCTGCTTCGTTTATCTCCTCACGCAGCCGCTGACGGTGATATGCGCTACAAATAAAAGAGGGCCACGGTATAAATTCCAAGTTCAACAGCATCTGATAGTTAAAGCTTTGAACTTCATCTGCTGTTTGTGTGTTTCTGACTTTAATAATGTTAAAGTCTTATTGTCCACTGCTATGACCTTTCTCCCCACTGTCCTATTCTTAGGATATTGGCGAGAGCTGTGTTTTTCAGTGTTGTATCCCTTTTTGATTAGTTCTTAAAATAATTAGCCTGCTGTTACTCAGATTTTTTTTTTGAGTTCCAGTTAACAAGTTTTTTTTTCCATCACTGACAGCTTTTTTGGCTGAAATCATTTTTTTTCTTCAGTTCAGTGTCAAAAACTGTAGGGTTTTGACTATTAATGGAATTTGTGATATGGTTATTTTGCAGCTGTTTTATAAAATTCTAGCTTTATGATTGGATTACTGTATGTGCAATACTGGTTTCAGTGTGGAGCGATGGCACCTTTCTCTTTTGTATTGTGAAATAAAATCATTATTGGTGTTCTTTACATTTCTTAAACCCTTTTTCACAGTGAAATTAGTGTTTTAAAATGTTTATTTTTTCAATAATAAAAATTGTCGCCTAGGAATTATAGGGTTCTATCTGCATTCTACATGATCTTGAGATATTAAGCTTCAAAGTTTTTGCATTTGTGTTTTGCATATAGCAAACAATATGTGTGTAACAGTTCTCTTTCATACCTTAAAGGGCTCCTATTTTACCCCTTTTTCAAGATTTAAGATGAGTCTCCAGAATGTGTCTGTAAAGTTTCAACTCAAATAATCCATCAGATTATTTATTATACCTTTCAGAATATTGGATTTTCTACTCTGAACAATCATTTAGCTGTTATTGTGGTGTGTGCCTTTAATGCTAGCTCTCCCCACCCACCGTTCCCACATGCCTGTCAAAATGTGCCTTAATCTCCGCCTCAGCTGATAAACAACACAGTGACAGACATGAAGGAAACAGATCTTGCGTAACGTTTGTGAGAAATACTACAGTAAGAACTTTAGTAAAGGTTGTTTGATGTATTTTTTTCTGGAGTTAATTCAAGCCTGCAAAGATGTTACAAAGTTCACTCACACACAGCGGACACACACAGTATATGGCAAATATGACAGGATGCACATTAATATACACTGCTGTATTGATATCCGTTATGTTAATGCACAAAATAAACCTGATTTAACGTCCACAAACCGGGATTGAAGCGTATTATTTTATAGTTGTACTGACATGCGGCTGTGGTGATAAAGACCGTAAAGTCGCTGTAGTTTATTACAAACATGCACTGTTTTAAAAACGTTTTAAACTTGACTTGTAAAACTCATTCTTGATCACATTTGATGACGATTGATGATCACAGCGAGCTCAACAGATCTTTTAATGCCAGTTGCTTTGCACACGTCCTGTCTTGTTGATGTGATTATATGCCGCGTTTCTATGGAGATATGTTTGTAGAAGTCCATCTATTAGCCCAATGACGAAACTAACAGCATGGTCGAAGGTTAAATGCATGTAAGCCTTTTCTAGCGCTTCTGAAAGGAATTTTGTTATTTATTAGAATTTATTTATATTCGTTTTTTAGCTCAGAAAATAATCTGACTCCAATTTTAAATGATCTTAAAATTTAAACTGTATTTCTATTTGTAAGAACGGATCACATTCATCATTTATTACTTAATTTATAGTTTTGATTTATATCTGTTCCCTTACTCTTTAGTTATACAGACATTAGGGACCAAACGCCACTCAGAGTTCCACGTCCTGGGTTTGCGTATTTTCTCATGGACAGTATGTCGACACTCTGAAGTTAGTCGGAGGATGTAGGGTTAGCTAATACTTAAATAGTCTGGTTGCCAACTGCTCACTCATCCTAAAAAGTAGTAGATTTAGCCACTTCCAGACAACTTGCTAATTTCAGCAATTAGATGAGTAAAAGATCTCTAGCTGTCGTGCCAGAATGGCTCCATACAGTCAAATGTGCCTATAAAATCAAAAGTCTAATCATGTCGCATCATAAAGGTAGCGTAAGACTCCACTTAATCTACTGGATATAAAAAGATTTCAGGAGAATTCAGAATGAATCAAACCTTAACATCTTATTTGTCAGGTAATTTTGTACTATGCCAATTGCATAATAACAGTCAGAAAGTCAATTTAGAGATGAGACTGTAACAATACAACATCCATTACTCAATGATAAATCAAAGAGTTAGAGATGCATACCTGACCAGAGAAGCACGTCGCAGCATAAGTCTCAGAGATGCTGCAACGGGAGTCTTGGCCACAAGATCCTAATGGTCCACATTTCCTTTAAATACTCAACTCAGAGCAAACAGCCATAAATTAAAGATAATAGAAGCGTCACCGAGACCCTTGCCGGGTGAATTTGAGGAGTTAACCATCTCTAAGGAGGGGGAGCATCTGGCAAAGATCTTATCAAAGCCAAAAACAAATCATAAACATATACAAATGAAATATTACAGTGAAATTAAGACCATTTTATCAATAACACAAAGACATTTAAAATGATACCAAACATGAATATAGTGCTATAAGATACACCATATTAAAACCTGAAAATGTGAATGATTTGCTCTGATCAGAAGGTAACTTAAGGGTCAAGAAGGTGGGCTTGAGGTGAAAGGAGAGGGGTGAACTTTCTCGCATTCCCCCCTGGTGAGTTGTTACCAGCCTGTTGTCAACTGTCTCAGGTTGATTTGAATAGAACAGTTGAACAGCTGGTTTCCTGATCTTCTTCTCAGATCAAACAGGCAATTGTTGTATTGCACATCAATTCTTATGGTCTTGTCTCATGAAATTCCATAACAGTTCTTACATGAGTCTTCAGAGTCTTACATGTTAATATGCGGCTGTCAATCAATTTGTGGGCAGGGAAAATGCACTCCTACATCACATTGCGGTGGGCCTCAAAATGGGAGGGATTTGGAACCTATTTTAATGTCAGGAAAGATGATGTTCATCATAGGTGCTCTTTAACATGACAGAGACCCTAAATGTACTCTAAATGTAGATTATCAAAACTCTCTTCAATTGGAAATTAGGAATAAAAAAACAGGGCAAATGCACATAGAACCTTCTAATTCTAAAAAGTAATTTTCCAACAATAAGGTTCTATCTGGCAGATCATTAATTAAAGCATTACTTTTTAAGAAACACAATCAGTCCGGTTAGTAATTTATTAATAATAAAAAATGGTGTTGTAACAATATGTTGATGTTTGAGAGTTACATGTTTGCTTTCTATAACATTTATATAGTGTTTTAGGATGAATATTTTTTGTCACACTTTATTTTGATGGTTTGTTTGTTGAATGAAGTTACATTGCATCTACATGCCAACTAATTCACATTCTCTACTAATACTCAAATGGACCATCAAAATAAAGTGTTACCTTTTTTCTTGTTCAAATTAAACATACAGTGCTGTGCTCCATATTTTGTCCAGTGCAGATGTTAATCTTATGGAACTAAAATGGTGATATTTATTGTTGTGATTAAGACCCCATGTATTAAATTATTTAAATTAAACAGGCTTAAAATCAAATTTAAAGACTTTAAAATAAAACAGACAATGAGCAAATGAGTTGTTTAACAAAGTTTAATAAACACGTTTCACTGACAATTTACACAAATAAAAATATTTCCCATTAATATATTACATTTATTTTAACAACAGAGCAGTCTGGTGAAATGACAAAGAAAGCTGATCATGATTGGCCCAACATTTACAGTCTTCTGGAAATGTAATATTTTTGTCTAACAGTAAGTGAGTTTATCAAAGTGAATGTAACTGAATGCAGTTCCTAGATCATCTAGATTGTCTGCTGATAGAAAGATGTGTCGTCAAATTACCAGTCTGTGTTTCTCAGTCTTTTTTAACTCCTATAAGAAATAAAATCTGTCACGACCCAGACAAAGTTTTATGTAAGAATTTTCTCTCATGGGAACTCCTTGGCTAATTAGCGTGCACTATAACTGTTCTACGGAAATAGTAGTTATTTGACAAGTTCTGCAGATTCTTTCTTTTCTGTCACCATTGAGTTTTTTTTCTGCATCATAAGTGAGCTGATGGCTGGTGTCTTGTAAAAAAACTAGAGTCCATCAGAATTCCGTCTCGTATCAGGATGTCATTATAACTCCCCAACGGGCAGTTGTTAGTAGTGAGGTGGGAGGAATGAGTCTATCTGGAACGGATGGTCCTTTGTGATGTGAAGACTTCTAGGAAGAGTAATGAAACCCAGCCAAGCAGAGTTACCCTAAAATGAGGGATCTTATGGATGAAGAACTCGGTGGTCAGTAGAGGTATCAGTGAACAGCCTTTTCAATTCAACACATACAGTACAAGTACTTCCATCTCATTCCATTAGGTTTTGCTTCTTGCTTTTTTCTTCTTCTTCCTTTGACTTCCACTTACTCTTTAGCTCTCACACAGATTCTGAATTTGATTTCTGACTTTTGAAATGAACGTTTCTCTGAATTACTACTTCCACAGCAACTGATAGTTCTGTTGAAGTGTGCTTGTGTTATGAAAGGTGTGGTGTTATATTTCTAAGCTATCTGACAATGTTTTTGGCCAGATGAAAAGTGTCTTTTAAAAAGACATATAGAGAATAGGAGTGAGCTTGTTTGACATTGTCTGGTAAACAATTGTCTAGCAAACACCTGTCAGTGTATTAGCCACATGGCATTACATTAAACCTCCCCACAACTGCCTATAATCATGCAGTGAGTTTTTCAGGGAATCAAGTGACCGTCTGGTGCTCCAAGGGCACCAATGGATAACTCTAATTTTATAGTGAACAAACTAGCTCGGGCCTCAAATAGATCATTTTACATCCCCTCTTAAATTGTGATTACCTGCCACTCGCTGCGGAAAACCATAAATCTGGATTTGTTCCATTGCATTATGACTTGGCTGGTGTCCGAAGAGGGGTGGATCACAAAGCCAGTGGCGACAGGTGCAATAGCTCAGGAAGACAGGTCATGAACTGAAGAAATGAGTGTGCTGTATCCTGCAGCATATGATCAGTCGTCAATGAGCTTACAGCATTGGGATGCTCCGGCTATTGCCTCCAAGCAAATCCAGTCTAGCATAAAGACACATTGAAATCAAAATGCACATTTTGTGTGTTTTTGTGCCAATTTTCCCCACACCTCAGGAGTATAATCTTTATAATCATGGTGATAGGTGTGTTGTGGTATTGAAGCTTCCTGATTTCTGCTGCTGAAAGTATTTTTCTGGATAAATATGAAGGTCTCTGTTTCAGCCTTGGCTTATCAGTCAGCATTTGTAGAACATTCTAGTGGCAAATCTAATAAGGTGGAGTCCGATTAATTAAACTGTGACATTTCATGTGCAAAACGCCTAGTGCTCAATATCAATGGTGTTGTATGTGATATAAAGATCAACTTTCACAGAAATTGCTTTCAAACTAAACAGCTTTCCTGTTGATCAGTGTTGCATGTTTTACATAATCAACTTTAACACCAGTCTAATCTGCACTCACAGTCATACTAATGTCAACAAAAAGCGTAAAAAGTGATGTGTCATGCAGGGAATTCTGGGAAAGTCAATCTACGGTTATTTGCCGTATATATTAAGGAAACATACTGTTAACCAGGTTAAGGATTTTTACCGTAGCATTTTTACAGTTTTTTTATCGTTGAAATTACGGCCATTTTTTACAATGCACTCACTGTGCAATGTGCATGTTTCATCCCAGCGCCAACCGAAACTGATATTAACTACTGCGACGTCGGCACCAGTGGTGTTGTGGTTAGTGCGTCGACACATGCACTCCGGTGCTCACAGCGACCCGAGTTCGATTCCCGCCTCGCGGTCCTGTGCCGATCCTTTCCCTCTCTCTGCTCCCCATGCTTTCCTGTAAATACTCTCTACTGCCCTATACAATAAAGGTGAAAACCTCTAATGCACATGACTGATGGGGAAACAACTAAAAAGATCCATACTAATGTCAACAAAAAGCGTAAAAAGTGATGTGTCATGCAGGGAATTCTGGGAAAGTCAATCTACGGTTAACTCTACAGTTACGGTTATAAAATAAAGGTGAAAACCCCTAAAAAAAACTAGACTGAGACGCTGAGAATGAGAACAAACACAAAGATGAGCATACCTGGATCCCATGTGCCTGCGTCAAGTAGGAGCGCGTGTGGCTCAAGTGCAGCCGAGTTGGTGCTCGTACAAAGACGAATACAATGACAGAAAATGAGTGCTCGACCCGAGAATACTCAAGCCGAGCACAACATATTAGACAAGACAGGACTAGAGTCTGGACTCCGCCACCAAAGCAAGAATTACTAAGTCCGAAGTGGCAGATTCCTGACAAAATGTATGTTTATGGCTGCGTTTTTGGGCGAGGCAAACAAATACTTTTGTGTTAAACTGTGCATTATACTCCCACTCAAATTCGTTATCAACAGTATTCACACATATAACTCTACTCTTGCTTGGTGGGCAATGTTAACAGCCATTCAGAATTGATAATAATCCTTTTTTGATGACAATCCTTCTAATTGGCCCACACAACTTTACAGTTTGGAGTATACCACCACCTGTTGACAGGATTTATTTTTTTGTTTAAATGGAAGAAAAACTCCTTCTGCTCTAAAGCCACCGTTCCACTGCACACAACATTTGTACGTGACTGTACATGATTGTACATGAATACGCCCCCTTGCGGCAGTCGCAGTTCAGTTTTGTCCTGCACCTTGGGAGAGAAGCTGTTCTCACATTGTCTGAAATAAAGGAGTGCATAAGCAAGAGCCATGGTTGAATGAATGAATACTAGAAACTCATAGACAGCTAAAAAATTTGGAGGGGATGTGGAGACAAGATTAAATAGATAATATTTTTATCACTCATTTATGAATACAGATGTTTTTTTAAATAATGACTATTTTCTGATTAAAAAAATAGCGAAAAAAAACTAGTACTATTTCTCATATCGTGTGCACGGACCTGCTTGGACAACACTGGAATGCATCACATCCGGTCGGCTGGTCGCATACGGTCTAGTTGCAGGAGTTCAAATATTTAGACGGATCCGCAGCTCAAATTGGATCTGAATTTTCCAAATATGGAGATGATCAGAACTCCACGCAGCTCCCAGACAACTCTCTATTGGAAATGAATGACTTCTGGTCTGTCGCTTGTTGTTTGTCGTGTGCATTGGAAAGGCAGCTTAAGAGCTGGCCAAGTTGGAAACTATTGCTCTCAGAATTGTCTCTGTTGGTTAAACCCAATATTAGCTTCTTGTTTTCTTAGGCTTCAACATCTTCCTTATCACCTGCTGTTAATGACTCGCATGAAAAATCTCAAAATGCAAAATGAAAGCCGCCATGCTCGTGTTCTTCACCCGCCCTTCCACGGCAGCACTTGACGAAAGCTCATAACATGCATGAGTTCTGTGGAGCCAAAATGGATTTTTCCCATTTTCAGTTGAACCGTCCCTCCCTATCTTGGCTGTGATGATCAAATACCTTTATGTCTTCCATATTCTTTCGTTCGCATTATCAAATTGAGTAAGTCAGTCTAATAGGCGCATGGGGAAGTGTGGTGACACTGCAATCAGATTAGAGGCGCAGCAGGGAGTGGAACCGGAGAATCTAATATTGCTTTGTGTGGAGCTTTCAGGGGCCCGAGTAATGCATCTTTCAGAGACCCATGGCCCAGATGAGAGACATGCCAGCCTGCAAAACTCCAGTGTCCTTGGAGAAGAAATTTTCTGTGTAACAGAATGTAAGGCTTATCCTGTGTTATACACCAATGTTTCAGGCATTGGTTTGCTGGAAAAGACAGTTCATAACAGCAGATTCAGATTTATTATGTTATTAACATGTAGCATGCAGGAAACCATATACTCAGGCTGTCACCAGGACAGAGCTATTTCCTCTGTAGTATTGGAGGCATAAATTCAGACTTCTTCATAAGGCAGAAATGTCATTTTATGTTTATGTTATGTTCGATGGTACTGCTGCAAAGTTATATAAAGACATCAGTTACTTCATTTAAAAATGATATAGCTCATAAGTCTTACTTTTTCTGTTTGTTGTGATGCAGCATTGACCATGTTTGTCCAGAATGAGGAGAACAACTTGGTCATTGTGCCATGTGTCCTGCAAATCAAAATATTTACCTAAAATTCAAGTATGATGATGATGATGATGATAATAATAATAATAGTACACAAAAAATAAAAAAGATACAGTTTTCAAAAAATATATTATTATTATTATTATTATTTTAGAAAACTTATTTCTTTTTATTTGCAATTATCAATAATTATAAACACTTATTGTTATCAATTATTGTAATAAAGTTAAATATACTTAAATTTTATTTGTGATATTATTATTATTATTATATTGTGATTATATTATTATAAAGACATATTGTAATTATTGTTGGTTAAGTTTAAACAATTATATTTATTTGTAACATTATTTTTATTATTATTATTAACAACAACAATAATAACAACAAAAACACTAATAACAATAAACAAAACTAAAACAATTTATATTTTCAAAAAATATATTATTATTATTATTATTATTGTAATAATTAGTTTTTATTTACAATTATCAATAATTATGAACACTTATTGTAATCAATTATTGTAATATAATAAATATTATAATATTATTATTATTGAACACTTATTTGTTTTTATTTAACATTATCAATAATTATAAACACTTATTGTAATTATTTTAAGTTAAGTTTAAACAATTATTACGTTTATTTGGAGTGTTATTGTTATTATTATTAGTAATAATATTAAATACAAATAATACACATAAATAAATACCAATTATTAATCGTAATAATAACAGCATTTATGTAATTTAAAATGTATTAACAGTACTATTGATTACTAAGGATTTTCCATTGATAAAGTGAAGGCTGGCTGTGACTGACTAGATATAATCTAATATAGTCTAATGTTATTTAAGAGAGCCAGACAATAATCAAAGTTATTTTAAATTCTTCTTCTTGGTTATTCATCTTTTAGCCTCTGTAGTGTGCAATCTCTCTCAATTAGTGTGTAAGTGTGTCTGTTTGAGTTGACAGAAAGACAGTGAGCACAAAATGTCAGGGTGGACATATCTGCGTTGGGTTTGGCTGAGGTGGCACAAACTCTGCCATCACGATTGGCTTAGATCCTCTTTACCCACACAGTGGCACCTGCATTAATCACAGCAGGGGCCTGAGATTCAGTTCACATGCCAAAGCATTTTAGGGCTGAGGGACAGCGAAAGAGAGAAAGAGAGAGATCACTGGCCATCCAACCATTCAGCCGAACAGACTGACAAACCAACAGACAACAGCAGCCAGAGCAAACAGGAGGAGAGCTGAAGCTCCGGTGGGAATGTGGGACAGTGAGAGGCCGAGCTCAGACCCTGCAGTGCATCTGTTTACTCCGCTGCTCTAGATTAGTTTAGAGGCAGATCGCTTGGACCAAGCTGAATCCTCCCAGTGTGCTGTGGAAATGACCCCGCTGTCAGTAGCAATGCAGTGACCCCGCAGTGAACGTCTCTGTTGTGATGGATGGCACCAAACTGAGCCCTGTCTGAAATTGTAAGAGCACATAAAAGCATGCCTACAATGGACACTTTGGTGCATAACTGAGGAAACAGATCCATTTTAGTAGGTCATTGATTGATTGTAGTCTCAGTTTCAGATCCCCACTGTCTGTTCACTGATCTCTGATGCATATGCTGGAGCTTCAAACACAACAATAGACTTTGGAATTAATCTGAAACGTGCAGTACTGTAGCGGTTGTCTGATTTACAAGCAAATGACTGACAGCAGGTCATAACCAGACACGCATTATAAAATATATTTTCTATGTTAAGCGTCCACCGGTACATTATTATCACAATACTAGTGCCACGATACAATATTATTGCGATTTTAAATATATTTTCTGAAATATTATAATACAATAGTATCATTTTTTGGTAGATTGTGATGATCTACACTTATCCTTCTGCTTAGTTCCTAGTTTTTCAGGGGTCCCCACAGCAGAATGAACCACCAATGACTCTAGCATATGTTTTACATGGTGGATGCCCTTCCTGCAGCAACGCAGCACTGGGCATCTCCCATACATCCTCTCATTCACACGCATGCACGCACGCACGCACGCACGCACGCACACACACACACACACACACACAGACTCATACACTACAGCCAACTTTGTTTACCCAACTCACCTATACGCATGCCTTTGGACTGTGGGGGAAACCGGATCAACCGGAGGAAACTCATGCAAACATGGGGAATTTGATTTGTAGCAAACCTTCAATATTTTACAGTATATTGCAATATATAATTTTTTTTCTAATTTCTTAATACTTGTCATTATTATTACACATTATATATATTATTACTACATTTTTATTTATATTAGTGTATTATGTGATATGTGACCCCATTTGATGGTATGAGTTGGAAGCACACCGTACTATTGGAAAATACAGGCCGATAATGTTAAAAAAATAGTTTTTTCACAGAATTTTCTGATTTCACAGAACAGATATTCAAAAATAATCTCACAAAGAAAAAAACTCTAGCGCTTTTCTCAGGTTTTCAATTGGAAAATGAGAGCAGACAATCATAATTTAAATGGGCATATCTTCAAAACCATTCAAAGTATGAATTTGAATAGGATATGATTTTATAACGTAGACTCCTCTTTTCATTGATACCAAAATCTCAATTTTGAAATTCGGGTCACTGTGACTCATTTTGCTGGATCAGGCCACATACTCTACCTAGTTTTAGTCCAAGTTTTAGGAATAACAAATAATAATTTGATTTCTAGGTATCAGAAGTGGCTTATGTGAACGGCAAACGTCACTACGCTTATTTTACCAAAATAAAATATGATGATGCCTTGATTTTTAATTATTTAATTAGGACAGTAAGGTCTGACTTGGCTTAGACAAAAGTCTTGTCACTTATACACACATACTGTACAGTATAGAATATAATGTCATGGTGCAGTGGAAAAAGAATGAACAGAGTATGAATCCCATGAGCTTGGACGACTGCATCCATACATCTCTTCAATGACCCAAATAAATGATTATTAAAGTCATCTGGAATGGCAAAGAAAGCGTTCGTGCAGGACTCCCAGAGTTCATCAGCATTCTTTAAATTCATCTTTAATGCCTCCTCCTTCATCTTACCCCAGATATGCTCAATAATGTTCATGTCTGGTGACTGGGCTGGCCAATCCTGGAGCACCTTAACCTTCTTCTTGAAGCACTATCTTGCTTAAGAATTTGCCCTCTCCTGTGGTTTGTAATGTAATGGGCAGCACAAGTGTCTTTATACCTCAGGCTGTTGATGTTGCCATCTACTCTGCAGATATCTCACATGCCCCCAAACTGAATGTAACCCCAAACCATGAATTTTTCCTTCACCAAACATGACTGGTTTCTGTGAGAATCTTGGGTCCATGCGGGTTATAATAGGTCTTCTTCAGTATTTGTGATGACTGTGATGCAGTTCAAAAGATGATCCATCTGAAAAATCTACCTTCTGCCACTTTTCCAAATGATCAACTAGAACATAGACCTCCTATGAACAAATGCATTTTTGCCCTCTGAACTGCCGCTCACTCATTTATTCAGTCATTTTCTTTTCAGCTTAGTCCCTTTATTAATCGGGGGTCACTGCAGTGGAATGAACGGCCAACTTATCCAGCATATGTTTTATGCAGCGGATGCCCTTCCAGCTGCAACCCATTACTGGGAAAACTGCCGCTCACTTTTCTTTCTTTTTTTTTTTTTGGACCAAACTTGTTAAACCCTAGAGAGTGTGTGAACATCCCAGAATCACTTAAATTCCATTTCCTCCCCATTTTGAATCTCACATGTAACTTCAGCAGATTTAACCATTAATTTAATAACTTATCGATCGCAGCTTATTTTCGTCATTCATCCGTCCATAAAAGAAAGTGGACTAATCCAATAAAGAGTTTAGATTTGCTATGCGTAGTTTCTATTCCAAAAGCTATTTCCTTGCACAATTTTTATCAATATACCTGAATGTGCTTTTCTAAACAATAAAGGAAAAGGAAAATATTAGTTTCTTTGAATTGCATTTCTGTGCTTGCTTATGTAATTATTTTTACTATATATTGAATTTGAAGCTCCTTTTACCTTTGAAATGGCTTCCGTTTGCTGCCGTGTCTGTTTTGTTTTTTTACTCTGAAAGTGATTAATCTTAGAAGGATGAACAGTGTTTGTTGGAGGGAAGTGTGGAGAAGATTATGCCCTTTCATTCAAGTGATGAATGTTTCCTGGCAAAGCATCCCTCTTCTTTTTTTTGGAAGGTGTAACAGTGAAGTGATTGCAAGGTTTGCAGGAAAACTTCCTTGGTCTTAATTCGTATTTTAGAGAATGTGTTTGGAGCTTACTTGTTTCACCAGGAGCTGCATGAACAATGGCCTGTTCTTGAGTGCATGCCAGGTTACAACTTGTGGTTTGGTTTTGTGCTCATTTCTGAATTATAGTTGTTGAATCTGAACATAATAGCCTTTTATTGGCTAGATGAATCATTTACAATTTAAATGCATGAAGCAATTTTATTCACAGTAATTCAGATCAGCTGCTTATTTTAGTACATAGTATGTCTATTAAGAACTACACAGCAGTCACAATATTGGATACATTTCAAAGCACATAAAAAGAAAATTACTCTAGGATCAAAATTAGAGAACACGATTTATTGTGAAATGAAGGAATTGTAGTTGTATCTTGCAATGTTAGGAAAAACTGGAATGTTAGGCTCTCAATTAAATTAGGGACATGCACAAAAATATGCTGACCTCGAAAGGAAAGATGCATTGTTCCAGGTTTTAGCAAAGTTGATATTTTCCATCTACAGTCCCTGGACAGGTTAATCTCAAAACAATCAAAAAATATAATAAATGTAAAAAATAATAGTATAAAATTGCCAATTAAAACATACAGACTCACTCATATACAGACACATACTATCAAACACAACACCTCAGTGTGTACAAATATGTTTAGACAAGATCCACTTCTTGCTCGGACCTGAAATATGTAGCTAGATCAGTCTCAAAAATAAAATATTTACGAAATAAAATTCCTACATGCACAGCCCAATTCACATTTACAAAATACAATTTGTAAATTCAAACACAATTCATAAATACAACACACAATATGTGAATACACAAGTAAAAATCTATTATTTTTGCCAAATTAACTGGATTTGTGTTTTGAATTTACAAATTGAATTTTCGTAATTTTGAATTGTGTTTTCAATTTAAGGAATTGGATTTGTGTATTTTTGAATCGTGTTTTGAATTTACGAAATGGATTTGTGTATTTTTGAATCGTGTTTTGAATTTACGAAATGGATTTGTGTATTTTTGAATCGTGTTTTGAATTTACGAAATGGATTTGTGTATTTTTGAATCGTGTTTTGAATTTACGAAATGGATTTGTGTATTTTTGAATCGTGTTTTGAATTTACGAAATGGATTTGTGTATTTTTGAATCGTGTTTTGAATTTACGAAATGGATTTGTGTATTTTTGAATCGTGTTTTGAATTTACGAAATGGATTTGTGTATTTTTGAATCGTGTTTTGAATTTACGGAATGGATTTGTGTATTTTTGAATCGTGTTTTGAATTTACATATTGAATTTATGTATTTATGAATCATGTTTTGAACTTACGAATCGGATTTGTGCATTTACAAATTGTATTTTGAACTTCCCAATTGGATTTTGTAATTGTATGATTTTTGAGACTGATCTGGCTCCATATGAAAACATCTTGTAGTTTGTACATGTGATTAATTCTGTTGGAAGAGTATTCCACAGACTTGTGACTCTATAAGAAAAAGATGATTGGCCCAATGAGCTTTTACGTCTAGGGACAATACACTCCTCTCTTACCATGCAGCGCATCGTTTGAGATGTTTTCTCTGATAGAGGAATTAAAAATTGTCCCAACAAAGGAGCAGCAAGATTATGAATAACTTCATAAACAAATCAAATGTTGGAATATTTAATCATATTATCAAAACTGAAAAAGCTAAAGTCAGGGTTTTTTGTCATGGATTTTAAGTGCCCTCTTGTATAATCATCCCAGGGGTGTTAGAGATGTTTTACATGCCTGGGACCAGCTCGTTATACATTTATAAAAATGTGTAATATAATTAATAATATTACGACCTAAAATTAAGAATATTACTACCGTATTTCAGATTATATGGGTGTAAACGTGACTTGTGACTCAAGCCACAATTCAATACGTATCTTGATACTGAACTCACAATGCGATATTACAGTACATCAATATTGTATGTTTAATATAAATATGAAGTTTAATATTGGTATTATTATTGCTTTTTCTCAAACATATGTTAAAAAACAGTAATAATATTATAATATATAGTCCAACTGTTGGTTAAAATGCACATTTTTGTATTGATATTGGATGGTGAGGTGCTCATCTGTCCAGACATGGCGTGTCTTTATCCTATATGCTTCTCCTGTTTTTTAAAATAAGAATCCAGATTTTCATTATGTTTGGCACATTAAACAGATCTGTGTTATTTTCAAAATATCTGATGTAAGCATTTCTTCCAAATATACTGTATGTAACCTAAAACTGCTCTTTTACTGCTAGAATAACATCAAAAAGGACTTTCTTTAGCAAAGACATTGAAGTTTAGGAAATTGTAGGCTGTTTTATGATTTTGTTCTTGACTGTATATCGCTTTTTAGTTTTTATATCAGATTTTCTCTGTATTCCTTACAAGTGCACATAATGAGATCTCTCTTTTGACCCTGGGACATTAGTTTCAAAAATCTGCCACATAAGGGATGTCCGAGGAAATGAATACTGCATTATTTATGCACTACGGCACTGAATTTATGATACAGTAACACGGTCACACAGTCATCTTTTGTCTTCCTTAATTCCTGAATGTCACATGGAGCCTGATAATAGATATGTTGAAGCCGAAGCCTCCCTATGGCAATGTATATGCTTTTTTATAGGTGCTGAGATGCTACAAGGATATCACACTGCAAAGATGTGCAATTATTTTATGAGTTTCTTTGTCCTCATGCCAGGAACCAGCAGCATCTGGCCGTGTCAGCACTTCTGTGTTCTCTTAGACATAAAACGGCCTGAACTTTATGCCTTCAACCGGAAGCTGGTTTGGTGGGTTACACAGTTTTTCCTTTCAAGTTTGGTAATGTTCTTTTTTAACGCTGATTTGAAGTAGTGTTTTCAGTTATTTCCAGATTATTCTGAACTTTCTTTGAAGCTTATCGCCGCAGAAGTGTCTGTGCTGAACTGGGTTAACTGTACAGAAACCCTTTTGCTAAAATTAACTTTTACTACAGCGAACAGTGATTTCTCGAGTAGATAAATCTGGCCGCCTTTATCAGTTCAAGCACATTTAACAGATAAATCTGAAAGAGCGTCACATGGCTCTCTGCCCCGTTCTGGCAGAAGGAAAATAATAGATCAGCATAATGTTGTATCAGGTGCAATATTAAATTCTGGAATGAGCTTCTAGGGCAATAAATCATTTCATTTCACCATCTTTAAAAAGTAATTCTTGGAATGTGAGTCAACTCAACTCTCTGGAATCAATTGAAGGGGTGCTGCAATAAGACAAACAGCAAATTAAACCACTTCATTAAGAGTTTAATGTTTTAAAAAATGATTCATGTAGAGGAGAGGTGTTTGATTAAAAATTGTTATTAAAAATTAAAGGAATAGTTTACTCCAAATCTGCCTACATCTCTCTAAATGCATTGTAAACATTCTAAATGTATTTCTCTGATAGCAATACTGAATTATCATTACTTCAGACTTTAGCAAATATATGAACATATGATAATCAACATGGTGCTCCCATAGACTGCATGGGTGCTCTGCATTTGGTGTGAACCTAGCATTAGTCCAATTTCAAATGTTCTTATTAGTCAAGACGCGTAATAATGCTCATTTTAAAGGTGCTGTACTGTATATAAGATTTTGACTCTTCAAAAGCCTAAAAGTACCACAATATGTTTGCAGATATTTAAGAAACATGTGAACATTCTTGTTTATCTGAAAAACAATACTAAAGTCAGATATCCTGCTTTGAGTTATGTGCCGGAACATCTGTCATTGTTTTGGTCTCTTTAATCCGCCCAATGCCAGTTTAGCTAATTATATTTCAGCACCCCGGTTTGCCTTCATGGTAAACAGCATATTTCATTCATTTAGTCAGAAAGGCTATCAAAGTATGCGCCTGTAACAGAAATGCAACCTCTGGTGAATAGTAGCAGCCTCCGAAATGAGACGCAGATTCAGAGTTCCACATGAGGTGGTTATAATTAGCAAATAATATAAATATTACGAACATAAACATTAGGTGAGCAGGTTACATTATGACCCCGTGTCCTAACAAAACGCCACATGATGAGATTTGAAGTGATAAGTAATTTGACTGTTTGCACCAGATGAAACATGACAGAAATTTAAATACAGCCATTCAGAATAATAACGTTACTGCACTGCGCTCTAGCAAAATGGTAAGGTTTACAATCTAATTAATACATATTTAACCTCTTTAACATTATTATATGTACATGCTGTATGATTGATATGTGTTAACTTGGCTTGCACTGAGTCACATCATATCTAAAGCTCAATTTCAAACAGTATATTTTATTTCAAGATCTGAGGTGAACTATCTTCACTGCTTTCAGTAGTATGGCAATAAATGTCACGTGAAATGGCATTTAAACTCACATTATTAGCATTTAACTTTGAATAAAGCACATGAGGTGTACCTGAGATGGCCATTGTTGCTTATCCTGTTGTACATCTGTGAGAAATTGAAGAAATTTTCTAAAATAGAGATTTCAGGTTGGTTTGGACAAAAACTCCTTTTAGTATGGAACATATTTATTCTCTGCATATAAATATTTGTTTAAGCCTCGGCTGGGTCAGTTGGCATTTCTTTGTGGAGTTTGCATGTTCTCCCCGTGCTGGCATGGGTTTCCTCTGGATGCTCCGGTTTCCACCACAGTCTAAAGACATGCGCTATAGGTGAATTGAATTGGCTAAATTGGCCGTAGTGAATGCAAGAGTGTATGGGTGTTTCCCGCTTTGGGTTGCGGCTGGAAGGCTATCAGCTGCATAAAATATATGCTGGAAAAGTTGGTGGTTCTAAGCAGGGACTAATTAATAAAGGGACTAAGCCGAAAAGAAAATGAATAATATAGTATAATATAATATAATATAATATAATATAATATAATATAATATAATATAATATAATATAATATAATATAATATAATATAACATAATATAACATAATATAATATAATATAATACAATATAATATAATAAAAAAAATTTGATCTGCTTGCAAGCTAAAACTTTACCCTGTCCATCACATAAAGCCATTGTTTGGCTTCAGAAGACTTTGAATGTAATATGTGAGTCACATGGACCACTTTTATGTTGCTTTTATAGTCTTTTTTGGAGCCTTTTTTTTGCCGTTCAAAGAGCTGCTTCAAAAATCTCCCTTTTGTGTTCCACGTAAAAAAAAAAGAAAAAGAAAGAGGAAAAAAACTAACAGCATACGGGTTTGAAGCTACATGAGGCTGAGTAAATAATGACAGATTCTTTTTCCTCTTGCCTGAATTTTTTTGATCGTATCATACATGTACAAGGCCGTGCTGAGTTAAATTTGCTCCTCAAGTCATGAAGAGGATAAACTTACAAAGGTCAAAAATTAATTAGGTCTCAATAGTAATTTTGAGCTTGTAACCTTGTGATTCATGACTCAACAGCTCATCTAATCTCTCAAACAACAGAAAACTGAGTCATCGTGCTCAAAATGTGAAAAAAAAGGAAACGTCAGGTTGTATTTTCAATGCACACAGCCTGATATTCTTCAAGGTTTAAACGCATTTTTCACTTGTGTTGCAATCCGCAAAGCAATTTCGAGTCTTTCAGAGCGTCTCTAACCATGAAATGTGTATTTATAAACTGAAAAAAAAAATGAATGTGGCCAAACAAACTGTTTACATGGGGGAAAAAATGATTTGCAGAAGCACTCCCACATAATGTGTAAGCTCACGTATTTGAAGTCGGACTTCAAATAGACGCCCTGCACCGCTTGCAACATGGTTTCCTACACAAACTGTTTGGCTTTTCTTCAGATCAGGAGACAGTTGCATTCCCGGGTGGGATGGCGGCTAAAGAACGAAAGGAAGGAAAAAATGCAAATGCCGAGAGAGCAGTGCAAGGGGGCAAGGCTGCTGTTTGCTGCAGTGCAAACCCTTCGCTGCATTTTTTGAGGAACGTCGGCAGGATTCGTGAAAGAACTGAGGTGCGAATGTTTACATAATCAAGCGCTTTACCCTTCAGCACTGAAAATAAATCAGCTCCTGCAAATCCCATTTCTTTTTCATTGCAAACTAAGTGGGATTTCTTTGGTTTGTTTTGTTTTTTAGAGCAAGTAGGTGAAGATCTAGTTAATTTGAGTCTGTTTCTTAAGCTCTTTGAAAAGATGAGGGTTTTAATTAACCATTGCTGATGCTTTTGTTGAAGTCTATCTGTGGAATAGATTTGGTGGGTGTTTTTTTGTGCGAGGGTCTGATAAGAGGGGAAATTATTTTATTTAGCTCAGACTTCCTTAAGACTCCCTTTTCATTCTCTCAAAAATACTTTGGTCATTAGTTTGGAATAAATCCATTCCTATCTAAAGTGTTTCTTATACACTAAAATACACACCAATGCATGACTAAGACACCACACATGTATCACTGTCTGTCTTTTTTTCTTTGACGCTGAACAGTTTATTAAAATGTATATGGAAAAGCAGTTATGGATTTGACTTTTATGTGCATTGGCCTATAAAGCGCCTGAGCAGATGTAAATGTTGATATCTTCCAGAATAGATATCACAATGCGTGTAAAAAAAATAATGGGATGTTTTTTATATTCCTCTCGCTACGAGGAAGAGCTTGTGATGTGCAAATCGATGATTGAAACCATATTAAACAATATAGCCGTGCAATGTGTCCCTGGAGAATTCAGTAGATACAAGATATCTGAAAAATGATTATGTCTGCTAAAATGACAAAGGGTTATATCTAGTATAAGACAGTCTGGCTGTTGTCTTGATGGAGAGATTGGTTTTGGCCAACTTATAATGTATCTTATTTGTTGTTCTTTGAAATAAATTGTTAACCACGCTATTTGGCGCTACAAGTTTAATTCACTCAAAAATGAAAATTCTTTCATTATTTACTCTCTCTTGACTTGTTTGAGTTTCTTTCTTTTAACGCAAAACAATATATTTTGAAGAAAGCTAGTAACCTGTATTTATTGACTTCCATTTGATTAGCTTTTTCCTACTGTGGAAGTCAATGGTTACAGATTTTACAGAATAAAGAAACTTTTAAAGACTTATGAACACTTGAGCGTGAGTTAAGAGTAAATGTTCAATTTTTGATAAACTATTGTCACGTTCTCACTCTCCACAAACACACGAAACTCAGGAATTATCAAATTACACTGATTTATTTATATACACTCACTTCAAGGGTGTTGACAATTTAAGACCAGAGAAGGGACTAAACAAATTCAGGGGTATAAATACAAGGGACATGATTAAACTAATAACCAACAAGGGAGAAACACAGGTGAAACTCATGAACATTAGTAAATGGCGGGAAATTGGAACAAAGGAATAACATGATAGAAATAAAGTACATGGAACACAACACAAACCTGACAACTATATTTTTAATAATGGTAATATATATATATATATATTTTATATATATATATATTATATATATATATTTTATAAGTAGGCAAACATCTACATTTCACATACGGTGATGGTCCAAATCTAAGTACAATTTACATAATGCTGTTCATAACTTGTTTTCATGGTTTATGATTTCATTAACTTTATATATTAAATAAAAAAATAATAATGAAGATCTAACTATATATTTCTTGGGACACTGACTGAATTTTGAATGAACCATGTATCATGCTATGTAACACTTGAATCTGATTTATTGTTGGGCTGCATGATTAGGTGATTTTCATGTGCGTTTTGTTCTGTAGTCAACTGTAAATCTCCAGCTTCTGCTTTTAGATAGATCAGCATTTAGTGCACAGACCATTTACTACCAGTGGTGGATTTAGACATGGGCAATCGTTCAGGGCGTTCATCTTGCTAGGGCTGACCTGTTTCAAACAAAATCTATTCAAAGTGATTTATATTAAGCTCAAATCAAATGCGGCGCCACACGAACTGTTCGCTCAAGTCTCAAAAAATTTTGTGCGCTCCACCAGCCGAAATCATGTCACGCGCACCCAAAGTGAACTTTAGCAAACACAGCGATGATGTCACATTCGCCGTGCGGACTCAGGCAAACTAGTGAACACGTCGAGTATAAACCAGGCTTTAGGGCAGCACGACTGTCGTTTGCCTAGAGCGCCAGTTAAGCTTGCCGCTACTGTTTACTACCATATTTTACTGACAAGCTAAGCAAAAAACGCAATTAAAAAGATTTAATTGGCTCGATTGGGAAATCACTGATAATCACTTTGCGATTTTGCCTCTGTTTTCGACAGTTCTCAATGATCTATGGCTTTGTGTTGCTACTACATCCGAAAGTACGTGAAATACTACATTTAATAACATGGGTTTACTTAATAACTTCTGTCAAGTTCTGTTTGATGATTCCTATGTTGTGCGTTTATTAGTCATGTTTCATTAATCAATGAAAGCAGTTCATTACTGTTTTATCTTTCTGTTCTATTCATATAGACATACAGTATGTACATACAGTACATCGGCATATGTGCAGTTTCCCCATGAAAGAGCATTGGAGGAGATTTACTACTGATCACAGAGCTGTTATTCCCTGACAGGATGTGCATGGGAAGTTTTGAGTTTTTGATTGATTATGCAGGCCTATTTTATGAAGTGTTTCAGTTGTTAGCTTTAATTTGAAGCCCTGTTTCTTCAACTCTAATGAGAAGTAAAAAATTAGTTAGGTGTAGTTTATCAAACAACAACAATAAACATTGTAATAAACTTTGTATAAATATTTAAAATGTATGCCCTTGTCAAAATGATGGTTTATTCACGGTCTGTTAGTTCCACCTACAATATTACTTAGGATATTGGATACAAAAATAACCAAATAAATATCAATAGTATATTTAAAAATATATATAGAAATTGAATATTCCATTTAATACTAAATCTGAGCGATGGACCATCTTCAAATGAGGACAGAACACCTGTGGCGGTGGATTTATAGTAGAAATATCTGAGTTGTGCGTATTAGCAAAGGTACTGTGTTTGCCTTCAGCTAAATAGATGTGCTGTGTGTGGAAGGAAAACTGTTTATATTTATGCTAGATCTTGTTCTATACAATACCTGCATAAAACATGTCTTCAGTTCTCGATGATTACTCTCCCCTGAGCATGAACTGACATATTGCTGATTGTCAGCTCAGCTATCTCTAATAATGTAAACAGATGCAACTTTTCATCTTAATAATTTATTAGTAAGTGTTAAAATTAATATTAATATTAAGCACTGTGCTTTTCTATTGTAAGCTTACTTACTTTATTACTTTCAGAATTTATAGTGCACCCACTTGGACATGCGTGGCCTCGCCTGTCACAATCAACAACGATCTAACCCTCATAGATCACTGGAGAACATTCACTTTCACTTGGACTACAATTCTGCCCCCAATAAAGCGACTGACACAACATACATTGTAAAAGCTCTATATAAATAAACATGAATTGAATTGAATTGAATATGAACTACAACTCCATTCAGACACCACACACACCTGTCCCGGATCTCCATTGATTACACGCACGCACGCACGCACGCACGCACGCACGCACGCACGCACGCACTCTCACACACACACACACACACACACACGCACACACATGCACACACAGCTGGGAGTTCCTCAAGACTGATTACATGGATCACATAAACAGCACACACACTCACAGACATTGCTTGTTGGTTCATACCCTGTAATATTACAAAGCATTTTCTGTGTTTTGTCTCTTCGTGGTCTAATCCTCACCTTGCTTTATTGTTGATCCTACCTGCCGTCTGTATTGAACATTTGCCTGTTATCTGACTATGCTTCTGGATTTTCCTGTATGTTACCGTTTGCTCCTGATTGTGACCATTGCCTGCCTGACCATTATCTGTGTAATAAAATACTGCAAGTGGCTCCTCAACTCCATTGTCCGGCACCCTTGTGTTAAATCGCCCCTGGTTAAAACACTGATTTCGTGAGTGAGATATTCACTGAAGTTATTTTATGCTATAATTAGTAGTAAAGAGGAATGAATGATTGAATTCACTCGGGCTCCACTGCTATTTGAACTGTGGTGAAGAGAGTGTAAAAATAGCATTTATTGTTTGAGTTTTCAGAATTTAACAGAATTTGAAAGCTGAAAAAAGTATTAAACTAAAAAATCGCAAAGCTTCTTGTAATCATTGGATGAGAAGGTGGAATTTTAATGCATCTTATACTTTATATGTAGATATCGGTGTAGACAAAAAAAAAGAAAATTGATAATGCGATTTTTAAGAATAAACATCAATTAATTAAAGTGGAAACAAATAAAACTAAAGGTTTCAAATAAGTTCTGCACATTCTGTTGTTAAAACAGCCCTGTATTTGTTTTGTACCCATGTGGACCAATCTAATAGAAAAATTTTGGTACTAAATTGTATGCCGCTACCCAGAATATATGTTAGTTTAATATTATAAATAATAGTTTAAATATAATTATCTCAACAGAAACTCAAAATTAAACTCATGAAGAATATTCACAAAATAATGCTCTGGTCTTGAGTAATCTACTATATATTAAACTCTCATACATATTCAGTTCTTTACAAATCCTCTGCTGAAAAAAAAAAACAGGAAAAACTGAACATCAGCCATTTTGTGAATAATTTTGACCTGCTGCTTGTCAAGCAGACTCTAATATGATCAGCACATTGTGACATTACAAATGACTACAGATTTCTGGGCTGGAAATAGAAGTTATGTCTGACGTTCCCAACATCAAAGTTCAGGGAATAGATGAAATCGCTGCATCTTAATTTAAAATCTTTCAGAATTTATTATATTACTGCATCATAATTTGAATGTTTCAGAATAGATTACATCACTGCATCTTAATTTAAATGTTTTAATACTGGGGAAATGCAGGTCTGTTTGTGTCAATGCATCACCCAGAATATAATTGCACTGTCAAGTCGGTTTCATCCCTCCCCCATTTCACAATACTTACATAATGGAGTTTTACAGAAAATCATGTCTTAATAAAAAAAACCACCAGTGAACAATGCAGGGTATATTAATGTAGGCGGAGAAACTAACATCTTGAAAAGAACCTGCATGGCTAAAGTGAGAGAACTCATTCTCTTCTGACCATTCAGAAAGTACAATAAGTCCAAGTATGCATGCTAAATATTATTTTATTATTACATAGACATATTGGAGAAAAAACTGGTGGCTTTTTTTATTTGGTGTCTTTATTTTTATTATTGTTCAGTTTTTATACACATTGTTAAAGAGCCCCTATAATGGGTTTTTGAAAATTATGGAACAAAATCAATGCCAAAAGTATTGAATTAAAAAGCTTGTTGAATAGCACAAACTGAAAAAAAATAATACACCGAATTAACAAGTTCTTGCATTTTAATGACTTGATTTCCAGTGTTTGTATTTTTAGGTCCTGAAATTTAACATATGTTTATTTAAGCTATGACTATTTCAACGAAAAATATTTCAAACACGTTTTCATACTTATAAATTCAGTAATTCATATTCAATTTCCAGATTTCACTTACAAAATATGCAATACCCTTTAAAAATACGATGTATAATATTCAAAAGGTAATTTTCAGTTCATTTTATTTCAGTTCAAATATTCGCTTCCATAAATTCAGTGGTTCAAATTCAACTGTTAAAATTCAACATTACATCCGGGAACTGCAGGAAAAGCAGTAGATTGCAGATTGAAGATCGCCAGCTGCTCTTTCACCAGCAGGTGGAGATGGAATAATTTTATATTTTTAACCCAGTAAATAGGCGAGAAAAAAGCTAAGAAAGGCACAAAAGTGGCATTTAATATTAATATCAATGCCTTGGATATTATAAGTCTTAAAAGGAGTATGAGTAAAATGAGTAAATGATGTTTTGGTCATCTATATTTGCCCTTATGTAACGGAAGTGATCGCGTAAACCTCACTCCTCGGATTATTCAACAAGCTTTTTAATTCAGTACTTTTGCCATTGATTTTGTTCCATAGAAAATGAGCTTCCATGCAGTGTGTAACAACACTAAGTGAATGAAAACATCCAGCCGAAGTTTAAATCTGAAAGTGCACCGTATTTAAAACTATTGATTCTTTAACAAAATAGTCGACTCAGAGTGGAATAAATGAATTGTGTTTGGTTCGGATCTTTTGCTTGAACACATCAACATCAACAATATGCATCAACAAATATGAAGTGCGTAAATACGTAATTGCGCCTTCGGGACTGAACATGACACGAAGATGACAATCACTGACAGATGGAGATTCGGCTGTGGGGAATAAAGGGTTAAAGTTCATTTTCACAACAAAACCACAGTATAGCCAACCTAGTGCTGTGTTTGTTTCTGTAATTTTTTTGATTTTTTGATACAATAACCTACGCTGCAACGTGAGATTCATCGGCCGTTTGCTATTAAAGGAAGGAGCAGCAGAGACTAGTATGTATTGGACTTTGTCAGACTTTGACAGGGACTTAAACTGTAACTGTTACAGTTCATATGGACCAATTTCTTCTTCCTCCAGATCATAACATGTAAGTGTAATCAAATGTGTTGCCTCTTTTTCTGTTTTTTTGCAAAATATGCATTTAAAAGTGTGTTGTAACTTGTGATAGTTCTGCGTGGTTTGTAATCACTTATCTATTATAGATCAGTGCTTGTACTGTATCTCTCAGGTTAAATCTGTATGGGGCTATTCAGAAATTGCATCCAAAACCACATTGAAAACGCCACCCGTGCTTCTTCCTTTACCAATGTAAATGCCTTTTTGAACTTGCGATCCTCTGCCGTTTGTTGTTAATAAGACCACCATCAGCTGTTCCTACACACGTGCAGTGCGGTCAGTTTTGAAAATAGTCCAACTTTTGCCACTGTGTGGATTAATACTGAACGCGTGTTGTTGTTATTACTCGGGGTTAGGTTTAAGAGTAGAGTTTTTTATTTGCTGGTGTTTAACTGCATTTCTTTATTGCATTTCTGTATTGGGCTCTCACACACTCTATGCTACTTCATAACCATGGTGGGCAGATTAGCCTCATGCAAATAAGGGGTTTGGGTACAAATGAATCGCTGAACGAATTATATGGGAGAATTAGGTAAAAATAAATGCATATTGTAAGACAATGCATGCATATCAGCCTGTTGTTGGAGACCCCCAAATCCAAAATATGACCTTTTACAATGGGTAATAGGGGCTCTTGAAACTGAACATGCTTTGTAGTGCCATTCACATTCTTGTTTAATATTTGTTTTGTAATCCTGAGTTGGAATAAATTATTCAATGTAACATCTAATGTTGTGTAAACGTTGCATGATTTCATAGTTTTATTGACAAATACAGCAAAAAATGAAATATTTTAGTTTTTAGTTCAAAGTGATGAGACCCATTGACTTGCATTTCATAAATTACCGACCATAATTTCAAACAATTATCTTTAATGTTCCGCTGAAGAAAGAAGTCATCAAAGATGGATCATGAATGGCCTGAGGGATAATAAATTAACATCAAAAGAAAGTGGTTAATGCAGCATCTTTTGCTATCTGGCTGTTTTATCTCCATTCATTCCCTCAGATGAACCAAAATTGAGAAAACAAACTGTAAAACAAGTGGATATTCATTTATATAACAAAATCCAACAGACCTGGCAAGTTTGAGAGATCCGTTAGATGAGCGCCTGGCTAACATGCATTTCAGACCGAAGGCTCTATTGTAACTCAGTCCCACAAATATAATTGCCATCGTATTTTATCATTTGATGACTGGGTTGTTCACAGCAGATCATAAACCGTAACATGCGCAACAATATTTCAGCCTCCGAATTTTCTGACATTCTCCAGGCGATTACACGCTTTTTAGGGAGCTCTGCAATCAGGGCTTACATCAGCTGCCAGAGCGTGATTGAGCTGATGAAATTGGTTTACACGAGCAGAGCTCTAAGTAGTAAGCTGTAATCTATGTGATATATCTGTTAGCATATGATTGATGCTGCCATTGCGTACAACATGCTTGAATCAGAGCAAGTGCATTGTCCCACAAACAAACCGAAAATGTCAAAACAAAACAAAGCTATTACAAAGCTATTAGGTTAGAAGAAATAATAATTCTGACACCATTTACTCTCTATCATGTCAGTAAAACCTGTATAATTTTCCTTCATTAGTAAGACACAGAATGCAATGCTTATATGTACAGTTGAAGTCATTTTTTCTTTATATAACATATACAAATTATATTTAACAAAGCAAGGAATTTTTCACAGTATGTATATAATAATATTTTGTTATCTGGAGAAAGTCTTATTTGTTTTATTTTAGCTAGAAGCATGTTTTTTCGAACTGTTATAAAGTGACTCGTCTAATTACCCTAACTTGCCTAATTAACCTTAGTTAAGCCTTTTTAAATTACACTTTCAGCTGGTGTCTTTAAAAATATCGAGTAAAATATTATGTATTGTCATCATGGCAAAGATAAAATGAATCAGTTATTAGAAATTAAACTTAGTTATTACAACTATAATGTTTAGAAATGTGGGGGTAAATATATATGGGGGTTGTGGCGTAATAATTCCGGAGGGCTGTATGTATATATTTTTTCCGTTGATACATTTTTTTTTCATATGTGCAAGCGAAATAAACATTGTGAATTTTGATTTCATCTGAACTTTAATGAAGTAGGCAAATAGAGGTCAGGCTTGTGGCTTATTTGCAAGCTAAAGCTTTGAAAGTGTGTAATGGGCTTGTTAGAAAGACCTGGCAATGTAAATCTGACCTGACACTTCGCACACTGAAGAGAGGCAGCTCTGATGTCTTAAAATACACCATTAACAATCAGCTGTTCAGTTGTGTTCCATATACACAGTATAATCTATGTAAATTTATTAAAGATAAATAGGTGTGGCACGGTGGCTCAGTGGTTAGCACTGTCACTTCACAGCAAGAAGGTCGCTGGTTCGAGTCCCAGCTGGGTCAATTGGCATTTCTGTGTGGAGTTTACATGTTCTCCCCGTGTTCGTGTGGGTTTCCTCCAGGTGCTCCGGTTTCCCCCATAGTCCAAAGACATTCGCAATAGGTGAATTGAATAAACTAAATGGTCTGTATGTTATGAGTGTGTGTGTGAATGAATGTTTCCCAAATACTGGGTTGTGGCCGGAAGGGCATCCACTGCGTAAAACATGCTGGAATAGTTGGTGGTTCATCCCGCTGAGGCGACCTCTGAAATAGAGACTAAGCTAAAGGAAAATAAATGAATGAATAAAGATACAAAAGTAACAGCCTGATAAACAATTTAAAATAACACTAAAAATAACATTGTACGGATTGTGTTCACCACTGCTGGATCGAATCCACCTCCACATTAACACTGATGATTGTTCTCACAGAGGCTTAAAAACAGCACAATGTGCTGCCAAATGGGAATTATGATTTATACAGGCATTGGTTATTAAGCCTAATTTGTAACCTTCAACCAAAACAGATCTTACTGAAACCATTCCAAACAATGTTGATATGTAATGCTTAAGAGTACTGGAATGCTAATTTGAGTATTTAAGGAAAATAGCTGATGGCGTGGATTTTCTGATGGATGTCTGCTTTAGCAGATATTCATGAGACATTTTTTTCCAGTATTACATTTTTTTATTTCAGAAATAAATTACACCATAAAAGTGTGTTCAATGAGATATTAATATGTCCTTTTCACAAGATGTGATGTCTCAAGTTTTCCTAAATTGTCAAATTTAAGCTCAAAATACCTAATAGATCATTTATTTTCATATATTATTATTGTAACAGATGGGTCAGGACACATCGGAGGTGAGGATCCACATGCAATTTAATAACAAAAATAGTCAGACAGGCAACGGTTAAACAGGTACAAATAAGAGCACAAGGGCAATCCAAAAAGCAAAGTCAAAAACAGGTGAATGGTCAGGACAGGTGACAACAAGAACAATAAACAATGCAAAAAGTCAAAAACATTGAAGTATAAACAGGGAAAATAGCTTTGCTAAGCTTCACAAGGAAAAACAAGACTCAGCAAAGTGAAATTGAGCAGTGTATATAGTCCATGTAATCGGTCAATAACGATGTTTAGCTCTATGTGTGTCAGTGTCCAGATCATTGTCAGCTGTGGCAGGAGTTGATGAGTGCAAAGAATTCTGTCAATGTCAGCCCTCCTGTTTTTCCTGGGATTCTCCCGTATTTTACAGTTTTATCCTGCTATCATCCCGCAAAGGTATTTTCCCATATTTCTACCATATTTTCAGTCTTTCTCTGAAGGGTGGCAAAAAACATTCATCTTCCCTATACGCAACCCATACCGCCGAACCACCAGGGGCCGCCTATTGCTCTTAAATGTGAGTCTGTTCTGTGCTTTCACTTTATCTAGGCATGAAAACACTTTAAAACAAGTTTAAAAACGGCGGGATTCCCTTACCTTTTCATTACAGGCGCCGTCGCCCCTCCTATGCAGTCTTCAAAACAGTCATATAGTGGTGCATGACTGTTAGCTGATGTGCTCTATAGTGATTAATAGAAACTGTTCCCATGCGATTTGAAGCAGAACGAAAGTCTGGATTTTGGGTGCGTGTTTGAACAGACATATACACATTATTCATAATAATAACATCTAAAGATGTCGATCTTGGTGTTTTTTTTTTTTTTTTTTCAAACACAATCAATTTTCCCTTATTCCCAATTTTCCAATATCCCTTTTTATGGTGTCCATATCCCTTATTTTCCGATCCCAATGTTGACAGGTATGAATGTTGTTTAGCAATGTGAATACTTAAGAAATATATTGCTTGTGTATCAGTAAATTAGATGCATAAAAAAGCAACTCTTTGACATGAAAAAAATGCACTACTTACTCAACTCAACTAAGCCTTTTCCCCTTGGTCAGGAATAATTTAAACACTGAATACTGTGTGCATTCCTGGAAGCAAACACAGACCTACAACCGAGGAGTTTCAGGGAGTTCAGAAACAGTGTTAACTGATAGAGAAAATAATTCCCTTTGTAGTGGACTTTGTAACTTTGCAGATCCATTTAATGCCCACACTTCAACATCACACACTAGAAGTTGAAAATGACCCTTAGTGTTAAGCTCGAAACTGAAGAAAGTTGCATATACTGCAAAGCAGTTCACATGAAGCCATCTCTGTAATTCAGTTTTTATTGCAGTAAATATTAAATTAATGATTAGATTTTCATTGCTTTAAGGCAATCTTCAGAGGATTCTCTGACTTTTAAAAAAGGCAGCGCATGCTCAAATTTAAAAATAAACAATGAAACATCACACATTTCTGAGGGTTAAGTCCGAATGTGCACTGCCCAATGGTTTAGTCATTCGGATTGTCTTTGATTCTGATCAAAAGGCTTGAGTTAGAAAGCTGGCCATTGGAAGTCTGAAACATACGCAATTATAAATGCATCCCGACGGGAGATGACTTTTTGAACTGAAGTAGACCTAAAACATTCAAATAGCATGGCAGACTCGAATTATGCACCATGAATTACTCACAAGCTCAACCGACTGTGAAACTTTTGCTTGATTGCATCATATCGTTCAAAGAGCCCGTAAAGAGTTCAATGCTTATTATCTAATTGGCCTCCTCTGACCACGGCTGTCGTTGTAATACGATCACGCCGGCCCTTGTAACAGCATTTAGATGCTGTGAACAAACAGTATATGTTTCAAATGCTAAACCAGAGATCCAATTTTCACAGCACAACGTTTCACCAGATAAAAAGGCTCAACATCAATACACATTCACTTCAATGAGAAAAATGAGTGTCATTACTACTAATCCGGCATTATAACTTGATGACTCAGATATTTTGGCGCTTTTATTGAGAGAAAGAGAGGAAAAAGGAGGTATTAGTCATCTTTATCATGCTTTCATTAGCGGTTGTAATCCCACTAGAGGAAGACGGGGCAGGGATGCAGCCAAACCCACCATGTTGCCAGAGGGATTTATCCACTGACTTCATTTTCTCCCTTAAAAGGCATTTAACCAGCTGCTGATTGCTGGTAAATTAATCACAAACTCTTAATTCTTCAAAAGAGCCCCAGTACGCTTGCGACTCTTATTGTCTGATGAATCTTAAATACCAAACTTCTCCAGCACCTTCTTGATGACATCTGCTTCAGTGCTTCCACTCCAGATTAATCTCAGAATACGCATTTATATGGTGATTATTTTTAAACCCTTCGTTATCTGCAAAATGGTATTGAAGCCAATTATCCGAACAAGTACTGACGTGCTTGGATGATATAATATAAAATAAGCCATCTCGCTACTTTTACATTTTTGCTTACAAAAATATGAGCAGAGGTTGATTTCTTAGGCAGCCGTTTTTATTCGTAAGGGGTGCGTATTGTTTATTTACATTCTTAAAGCTGAGCTCAGATGATGCGTTTGAATCCGACTGCTATTAATTATTCAGGTTTATGTGTAATATTATCTCAAAATTGTATGAAATGCGGTGAAGGCAGCACAGAACACTTTGAAGCATCTTTTAAATGTGCTGATATCATGAGAAAATGTATGATATGAGGAGAAATGCTACTGCTGCAATTTTCGATTTGAACTGAATGTGTGTATATATATATAAATATATGAGAGAGAGAGACATATTCAAAGGCCAGCACCTCTCAAACACTTCTCTGATTTTCATACTGACTCAATTTTGGAAGTGAGCAGAGATATGTGTGTTTTTTTTCTTCACGTCGCATTCCCTCAGACCCTAATAGCAAATCCTGAAAAGATCATTCTGAATATAGGAGGCTGCTGGTTGCCCCCTACGGCGTGACCCGAAGGGACCCCAAATATTGAGCCTGTCTGCATATCTGCGCCGAAATCCGTCATGTGACTTGAGAACGCTTGATAGGCTTATGTTTTAAAATCCTTCAGTTAGAAAACAAACACAAGGAGGAGTTAAGTCATGTTGCAGGTTCCCAGTCAGAGGAAAATGATGCCAAATGTTCTTCCCAAGTCCACAGAGCGGAGGATTGAATCGGTGCCCTCTGTTAGCACGGTGCGCGAGTCAATCCTCTCACTGCCAGTGCAGTCGAGACTTTCGCATGACCCTACTTTATGGACTGCTGCATTTCTATCAAAGCTGCTCGTTCTGCTTATCTTCTCGCTGGATTTTTTAAAGAGATGGAGATCTCGGCAGTGAATGTTTAGTGTAGCTGCAAATGAAGCTGACCTCCTTATGAAACATTCTGGTTTGTGGAAGACTTGTGCTGGAAGAATGGGGCAATGACTTTTGCTTGTGTGAAATCCTGCACAATGGAGGTTGCTCTTGAGAAAAATAAACTAATGGAGGTGTATTTCAGGCTCTTGTAAACACTATTTAAACTTTCCAGTTTCATAGACTAATATATACTATATATAAACCTTTATATAAACTGCATTGCATTGTTCAAAGAGCTTGTAAGAGTCAATTGCTTATTATCTAATATTAGATGATATTATCCAATATTCACATGAATATGCTATTGCTCAATTTAAAAAACGCTGTTAGTTTACTCATCTGAGACCCAGGTAATTTTTTTGCTTTTCATTCAGTTTTAGTTAAAGTGTGGGTCTTTATAATTCATATGATGCAAGTGTAATGTGAAGGATGCTGGACAATGGAAGTGCTGATCCAAATGCTGGTTTATTCAACATGGAATGGTCAGGCAAGCAACGGTCAACACAGGGGCGAACAGATGTATACAGGCAAATCCAGAGTCGTGGTCATACAACAGGCGGTTGGTCAAAAGGCAGGCAGCAAACAATGTAAATAAACAAAACAACAAAGCAAGTGTCTGTGAGCGGTGCATGACTGGATATGTAGTTCTTTAAAGTGGCAGATATAGTTCTTCAGCGATCTGCACAGGCTGGATCGCTGGTGACTGTGACAGCAATTCACTGGTTACCATTTCCACGAAATTTTTCATTTTCATTTTTGCATGAACTATTCCTTTAAAATTGAGGTAATATTTGGTTAAATAGTGCAGGGTCTTGTTAATATTACAGTGATGAAGCATTTTCCAAACCAACCCATTCATCCAACTTAAGCTGTTAGGGAAATCTGCATTGTTCCTTACACATAATTTTATATTTACAGATTCATTTTGATTTCACCTAGAAGAATAAGCCTAGATATACACTAAACACTGAGAGCCAATCAGAATCCATCTTGCTTAAATGGGTTTGAGCATTTAAAGCTGCTGAAAACAATACTGCTACACAAGCATAATACAGTATATACAATAGAACATTATGGTGCATCCGTGTGGACACTAGTTATAAATATATTTTTACAGTAGGTGTCATTCTTGGTGCAAATGGGCCTTAAATATGTAAATACTTCCATTAGGCTGGGTCCACACAGCTGGAGTTTCAGGATGATTTATCCCAGATTTATCCCTCCTGGCAATCTTAGCAAAATATCTTGTTCAGTACCTTCAGTCAGTTTTGATTTTTGGCCAGAGATTGTATGATAATATGGGGTGTTTACAGATAAATCTCACACTCCTGATCTGCTCACAGACACATCAGAGCAGCTCTGATCATATCAAACATGTTTGATGTTTAGGATTTTTAATTATTTTGTGACTATGATTACATCAGTACTTCAACAATAAAAAATACATGTCTGTAGAGCAATTCTACAGCTCTTACTGCGAAGAGATACTGCTAATGGAAGAGTGGCAGCAACATGACATCTTGTTTAACATGTTTTTAAAAACATAAAATGAGCTTATGTACAAGGTAAAGAGTATAGAGAAATTGCCTCCCCAAGTTTTAGGCAAATGCCAGTGACATTCTGCTATGTGAGATGTGCTCACTGCTCACTTCAACATGATATCCCTGACAGCACATGTATGTCATATTTATTGTACATCTGGGAAAACATACAGCATGTAAGTGTGGGAAAACATCTGGGAAAACATACAGGGTGTAAAACACAGCTGAAAGTAAATTTGTCAGCCCTCCTTACTGTAAAGAAAATCAACACAACTCAAAATTGTAAAGCAACTTGCTGCAGAGTTTTTTTTTTGAGTTGACTCATCTTTCAACTTACTTAACACAATAAAGCTCTGCAACAAGTTGCCTTACAATTTTAAGTTAAGTGAACTTTTTTTTTTTTTTTTACAGTGCCGTTTTTCCCAAGTATTTTCCAAGTGACAATTAACAAAGCAAGGACTTTTTCACAGTATTTTCTTCTTCTGGAGAAAGTCATATTTCATTCAGTTTGGCTGTAAAACTATCCATCCATCCACCCGTCCATGAAGAGTTCAGAAGCAAAAGCCTGTATGTGCTTTCTGAAATGTTTTTTTAAAATGAACATTTTTCTCAGCCATGTTTATGTTCAGTTCAATTATTTAATGTTAAAGGGAACAAAAAGAGCCTAGTCTTTGCCATAAAAGTGAATTTACTGAACCTACAGACAGGAGTCTGAGAAAAATACTCTTTTTTTTTTTTTAGAAGAATATTTTCAACCCAGGCTTATTCTGATTATGTACAGTAGCCCTATATACATTTCTAGAGAGAGCAAAATACGTCCAGGAGCTACAGTTTTTTGCAGTTTTTGTTTTCGTGAGTCCACCAGAGGCCGCTATGTAGCTTTTTCAGAACTCAGATTTCTCTCGCAAGTGCCATTCGTGCCTGCTGTTCTCACGTAAATCCACCAGAGGCCACTGTGTACACCTTTTCAGGTCTCAAATTTCTCTCGCGAGTGCCATTTGTACCTTCTGTTCTCATGTAAATCCACCAAAGGCCGCTGTCGACTGACTGACTGACTTACTGACTGACCAACCGACCAATTCCCCCCATCTTCCCACTTTTATAAACCCAAATAATAGTAGGGATGTGACGAGATCTCATATGACGAGATCTCGCGAAATTAAATTGCGATGAGATTTCGCATCTAGGTACAAAGTTGTCTTGTGAGCTGTGATGTTACGATGGAGCACGAGGGTGAATTTAGCACTGAGGATTGGAGGCAGGATTTGATTTGAACTCCAAATCAAGTGCTTTGCACACACCTGGCAACCCAGGGCAGGCTGGCCTCGTAAGTTGCGTGTGTCAATCGGTTGGGCGGGCGGGTGTGACGTAACCATTTTTTTTTTTTACTGGAGTTCAGTGGCTGACGCAGAGGCTACAACTGGCTGCAGCCACATTAGCTATGCTTTATGTCCATGCGATGGAATAGCACTATAGATATGCTTAAAGTCATAATCATCGTAAACACAAATGGAATTAAGACGTTGATTATTCCTATTTCAGTCGCGTTGTTGAAGTGCAGAGTAAAGACCGTAAAACTATTACCGTTGTGTGAGTCTTTTGACCGCATTTTGCGACCGGATAAGACATACACACACGGCTGTTTGAGTCAGTAAAAGACCACAGACACATCTAAGCGCGCGCGCTCACACACGCGCACACACACATACACAGTGAACTTCTGGAGACTCGAGACACACGCCATCATTATCACTGAACGCACATTTATGCATACAGTGAAGATGACGGTCATATCTACACGACGCCTCAATTTCTGCTGTCTGTTAAGTTGCTAATATCAAAATGAAAATAGGCAGTTCCTTAAATCATGTTTTCATTTTATTGTTAAGAAAGTGAAACAACGCAGCCAGGGTAATGTGAATAAGGTTATAAGGTACACTGTTCCCTTTGAAGATTTACCCGACGTGACCCGACGTGAGTTTGTTTTCCATATCAAACTTGCCAAGTCTGAACTTAAAAGGAGAGGATGCAGGACTGAACTGTGTGTAGGCTACCTAATATTGAGGGAAAAGCCCCAATCAGATTGGCGAATGTCTGCAACCAAGCCTCCGTTTTCAGATGTCTCCGTTTTCCCCCATCTACACTGAGATGGAGCAGCAGCTTTTTAGATGAAAATGGCCTCTTCAGCATTTCCAAAACGCTCCGTTTTCGGCGCTTGAAAACTCTGGCGTAGTGTGGACGGATGGCGTAACCGTCGCAAAACTTACGCGTTTTAAAACGAAAACGTATTACTGTAAATGGGGCCTAAGGAACAGATTTTTTCCCAGAAAAGTTCCTTTTGAACTCTGTCTCCCTTTTGAACTCTGCCACCCACTGACTCTTTTGCCCCGCTAATACACCCCCGACTCTCCTCTAACTTATACTCCTCACAATCACTGCACTATTGAACATTTGCACGTTTAAAATTTGCACATATTTATTGCACTACATTGCACTTATTCATTTATTTGAACTGTACACACCCACTGTACATAAACATTTACAATTGTTTATCTATCTGCACACTTCTGATTATTAATAGCAACCTGTACATATATTCATTTATTGTAAATCTCTGTTCATAGCTAATACAACCTGTATATAATGTTCATAGTACATCCATCTGCAAATATTACCATAGTTTTTCTATAACTGCACTTTATAACTTATACCTGTATCCTGCACTTGCTGCTATTGCACTCATGGTTAGACCTAAACTACATTTCGTTGCCTTGTACTTGTACATGTGTGTTGACAATAAAGTTGAATCTAATCATCTAATCTAATCTAATGAGCCTAGAGTATTTTAGATGGCATTTTTTGCATTTGAACTGCATATGTATCTTTATATCTATCTGTTTACATATATCTGTATATCTATATAGTTAAAAAGTGTATACACAATTTTATTTTTATTTAACAAATATCAGTGCATTTTACTATATTTAAACTATATTTAAAATATTAGGCATCTTGAGTTTCAAATCTTTTAGCGTGTTTGAGATTTTTAGGTAGAAAAATCTGTTTTCCTCATGTGCCGGATGCATCCAGATTTCATAATCTAAAAACCTCTGTAGTCTGAGCCCATCTCTAACAGGGAACGGGCCTCTTTGTTGTCATTTTAGATCTTTTTCAAATGTGGGCTGTTGTTGAAATCCTGCTTGTTTGTTACTCATTGGGCTTGATAAGCAGCCCATTGTAATTCATGCCATCATCTTGTGCAGGCGATTTATTATTTTTTTTCTTCTTTCTTTCTCCAGGATGCGCTTCCCTCACTAATTCTGAATATTTAGATTCATCACCATGCTCACTGACATGTACACCAAGGTGCCCCGCAGCAGCTGCTTAAATCTGCTGCAATCAAATTACATTAAACTTTAAATATTCTCCGATTCCAGTCTAATTAATCACTTGTTTGAGGGTCCTAAGATGGGGACTCTAATGAGGGGTGTTATGAATGACTGCGAGCGATGGGAGAGCCCTCACCAAACAGCTCTTTAGTTTAATCACGCGCACCCAACATAAACATCTTGACTGGATTAGATTCCTGTGAAAATTAAAAGCAATAGTTCATTTGTGCTGTGCTTTTCCAAAGATGTCAATGTGTTGTTGTGTAATTGGTTTAATGTGTTTGAAGTTCTCTCGTATTTCATTGCCCTTCATTTGTTTGTTAGTTTTTTTTGGTGCTGTATGTTGAAATAAAGACATGGCAAAGAAAAAAACATCACTTTAACACTTCCTACTGCTGGTTATTTCCTTTTTTTCTGCAAACTGTAGGAGCCACATCCTGAAGGACATTCCTATATACCTTGCCTTCCCTATATGAACATTTTCATTTTATACATGATGCCAGATTATACATGTATATTGTATGTAGTAATGTATTATTAATATTAATTCATTTTTTTGTTCGTTCATTACACATATTTAATACAACAGTATTGTTAATAAGGAACACCTAATGTAATCACAACATAGGCTCATTATTGATACGCACCCCTATATACATTCCTGGAGAGTGCGAAATACGTGCCAGGAGGTACATTTTTTGCAGTTTTTGTTTTCACAAATCAACCAAAGGCCGCTGAATATGCTTTTTCAGATCTCAAATTTTTCTAGCAAGTGCCATTCGTGCTTGTTGTTCTCACGTAAATCAACTAGAAACTGCAGTTGACTGACTCACTGACTGACTGACCGACCAAACGATATGCCCAACCAACCCCCTTCCCTAACCCCAACCAATAGTCTTTTCATAATCACAGATTAATCCGCACACCGCCTTCCCTAAACCCAACCGACAGTGTTTTTAAAAGCAATCCAGAAAAAGAAAAGCCCCCGCAGCCACCTTATTTTTACCACTCTATCAGATCTTACTTCATTCTCACCCTGTTATTTTCTTGTTTGTTTTATTTTTTGCCTTTTGTTTTTGCTTTACCTGCTTTCTGGAACCGTTCATTACTGGACTCGAACCCTGTCATCGCAGTCAACTCCTTTCTGTTTATCAAGTCCACTGACGTTCGCAGCAAGCCGCTGAGCAAATTAGTAACAGCAGAAAAGCCGGAGGTGAGCGGTCAGCCGGAAGTGTTAAAAAAAACAGAAGCTGTCGGCATCATAAAGCGATCATTTAAAGACAAAATGCAGCTATACATAGCTCTGGCTACATAACTCACGCTCTCCATAAATGTATACTGGGGTTCGTTTTCACAATGAGCTGAGCTATAATTAGCTAAACTGTTATTGTTAGACCATTGTTTGTTTTTTCATTCATTCTCTAGTAAAAATTCTAATTATAACAATATTTGTAATGTTAAACAAGTACTGGGATCTACTAGTGTTACAAGAAGTTAGCAAGTGTGTGCTTGAGAGAGAGATATATGTGTGTATTAGAAAAGATGAACTCATTTTGTAAATAATTCTGGGCAGAGGTCCAAATTGTTGCCTTTAGCTGATTTATGTTTCTTGTGACCAAGAAAACAAGGGCTCTAGAGTGAGTGAGTTTCAAATGTGAGTGTTTTCTGTGCTATAAATTATATCAAAAAGCTTCATCATGTCTGTTTGTGCACAGTGTAGAAACTGAACCTGTGGTCTAAAGTCTGTGCGTGTACAGGTATGTGTGTACTTATGTGGTTTATTAGGATTCAAAATCATATACTGACATGGTTATGACCTTGTTGTACTCTATGCCAGTGGTTTACAAGAACATGGCTTGTGTCCTTGTAATTCAAAAAGCTTAATAAATATACTTAACAGAGTTTTTTGACATTATAATTTTGTCACCGGTTTCCTGTGAGGTGTTTGGTTTTGGGGTAGCGGAAGGGTAAGGCCATTTTACAGGCATTTTCTACAGTATAAATACATTATGCCTATGGAGAGTCCTCGTAAACCATTTAAATGACCATGGACCACAGAACTAGTGTTTTGTTGCAGTAGCCAAAAATACATTGTATGGGTCAAAATGATTGATTTTTTTCTTTTATGCAAAAAATCAATCAGATATTAACTAAAGATAATTTTTCTTGAAGATATTTTGTAAATTTCTAATTGTTAGTATATCAAAACTATTTTTTTATTACACTGTAAAAAAAGGTTAATTGAATTTACTTAAAATAAGTGAGTAAACCTGTTGCCTTTAAAGTCTTTCAGATGAGACATTAAACCGAGGTCCTGACTCTCTGTGGTCTTTAAAAGTCTCATGGCACTTCTCGTAAAGAGTAAGTGTGTAACTCTGGAGTTCTGGCCAAATTCCCCCCATGTGCCCTTACCATTCATGGCCTCCCAATCATCACAGTCCACCAAATTGGCTCTTACTGTCTCTCCACTCCATCTATAGCTAGTGTGTGGTGAGCTCACTGGCGCCGTTGTTCTGTGGCTGCCACCACATCATCCAAGTGGATGCTGCACACTAGTGGTGGTGCGGAGAGACTCCCCTCACGATTGTTTAATGCTTTGGTTGCATGGCCATACACGATAAGTGCGCTGTATAAATACACATTACTTACTTGCCTACTTACTTACTTAAAGTGATTAGTTATGTGCATAATTATAAAAAGTTAAATCAACTTAACAGTTATAAGTTAAAAAGGGCTTATTCACTTTTTAAAGTAAAGTCAGCTTGTCACTTTTAAGTGAACGGGTTAGCTCACTTTTAATGTGAAGTCCACTTGTTGATTTTAAGGCATCAGATTTTTTTAAGCAAAGTAAATAATCACTGTTTAGAGCGTAGTAATAAAGCAGTGATAGAGAACCTAATTTAAACATAATTTTTGAATCCTCAGATTCCATATTTTTAAATACATGTAGTTGTATCTCTTCTAAATATTGTCCTAGATCTATGGAAAAAGTATTGATCAATAGAAAGCTTATTTATTTAATTTTCATATACTGCTTAAATGCCCGTTTCCACAAATTTATAGTTATGACTGGTTTTGTGGTCCAGGGACACATATACAAGTGTGTGTCTGTCTGTCTGTGTAGTCAAAATAGTAGTAGTAGTATAGTATAGTACACTACTTGACAAAAGTCTTGTCACTTAACTGAAAAATTGTACAGTATAGATTATAAAGTCATGGTGCAGTGGGAAAGGAATGAATATTGTGTATGACTCCTGTGAGCTTGGACGACTGCATCCATACATCTCTGCAATGACTCAATAACTTATTAATAAAGTCATCTGGAATGGCAAAGAAAGTGTTCTTGCAGGAATCCAGAGTTCATCAAGATTCTTTGGATTCGTCTTTGATACCTCCTTCTTTATCTTACACCAGACATGCTCAATAATGTTCATGTCTGATAACTGGGCTGGCCAACCCTGAAGCACCTTGACGTTTTTTGCTTTCAGGAACTTTGGTGTTAAGGCTGAAGAATGAGAAGGAGTTCTATCCTGCTGTAGAATTTGCCCTCTCCTGTAGTTTGTAATGTAATGGGCAGCACAAATATCTTGATATCCCAGGCTGTTGATGTCGCCATCAAATCTGCGCACCTTTTGCACACCCCCATACTGAATGTAACCCCAAACCATGATTTTTTCTTCACCAAACTTGACTGATTTTTGTGAGAATCTTGGGTCCATGCGGGTTCCAATAGGTCTCCTGCAGCATTTTTGATGATTGAGATGCAGTTCGACAGATGACTTATTGGAAAAATCTACCTTCTGCCACTTTTCCAAATGTTTAACTAGAAGTTAAGTTATTATGTGTTGCTCTTACAACTGGGATCGACGACAAGTCTTTTGTTAGGTAGTGTAGTAGTAGTGTAGTATAGATCAATGTAAAGTTATTTATTTAATTTTCTCATAATTCATAAATCCCTATTTCCACAAATTGATACTTATGACTGGTTTTGTGGTCCAGGGTCACATATATAAGTGCATGAGTGTAGACCTAATATTCTATACTGTGTGGAGGAGATGAAAAGCAGCACTGCATGTGTTTGTTTCAGTTTCTGCCTCATCTTCTGGTATGCTGTGCTAATATCGATTGTTGGCCATTTCTTTGTTATATAGACCAATTACCCCAAACGGAACATAGACTGCCTTCTTTAATGCAGTAAGTCAATCTCATAATGTATTTATGAAAAACGTTAACATATCCAGTCATGTGTTCTCTGTCTGGTTTCATTACTTTTGATTGCCAGCAGATAAAGATGTTTGACAAATTCAGAATGTCAAAACAAATTACGCTGGCGTTCATGGCTCTAATGTGCTAATTGACTTAATGGCCGTGTAAGATCTCTAGTACTTTACAGTGTCTTTATTTCAGCTTGACTTTCAACAAGAGCATTGACTTATAAGATGTTATATAATGGAAAAAAATGAGACGTTATTGGATTTTCAAAAGGCCTTTTTTTCATGTGTGTGGGTTTTCTAGAGGGATTCACTTAGGCATTGCTGAATCTGACATGCATTCATTGGCATTGAACATGTTTCCCCTATGATTTACTCCACACATTAGAGAGACAGATGGTTACAAATTTGCAAGATGAAAGTGACAGATCCTCTCTCTTTTTTTATCTCTGCAAGTTCCTCCAACTGATTAGTCTGTCCTCAGTTTCAGGGTTGGACAGCAAGGTGACCTGGAGAGTGACACTGTTTTAAATAAATTTTATTTTTGTTAATTTATTTATTTTATTCATTAATTTATATATTTATTAATTTGTTTAAATAATAACATTTAAATTAAATTAAATTAAAAACTGTAAGACTGAAATTCAAATACTGTAATTAATGGGGTGGCAACAAGGGATCCAAGCAGAACTTTTATTAGAAATGGTTCAAAGACAGGTAAAATTCAAGACAGGCACAGACGGTTGCATGCAGATAATCCAAAGAGTAATTGGTAAACTGGTGAAAGGTCATGACAGGAGGCAAAATAAACATAAACATCTAAAACCAACAACGGTGAAAACACGGCTACACAATTCAGGAAACACTTAGAAATGCTAACTAGAGAGAAACAAGACTCAGGTGCGTATGTGTTGTGCGTGTATAGACCATTTAATTAGTCATGATGAGCTTCAGCTGTGTGTGTAATCAATAGGTGACCTTGAACCTGCAACTGCGGGGCGTGATGGGATGTGTAGTTCGGGATATTGACAGGGAGGGTTCTCCAGCAATTTGCAAGAGCTAGATCGCTGTGTTAAAATAGTTTTTTTTTTTTTTACAATGAAAACCATGACCCTAGAACTGTGATATGAGCCGAACCGAGAATTTTTTATTATTTTATTTTTATTCCAAGACAATAACAATATATGTTTTTTTTTTGTTGTTTTATAAAAAAATCTAAATACAATTTTTACTGTAATACAATGAGAATGGAAATTGGAGATGCTTTTAATGACCTGATATAAAATGTCACTGAATTTTTTAGGTATTTTTAAATGGCCTAATAATAGGAGTATACACACACACACACACCAACACACAGAAGTTAAGGTACAAAATCTATCACTGGGCTGGTACCTTTTTTTGAAAAGTACATATTAGAGTAAAAATTTAGACCTGATGGCTATAAAAGTGTACCTTTTGAAAAGGTACTACCCCAGTGTAGACTTTTTTACCTTTATTTGTGAGTGTGTGTGTGTATATATATATATATATATATATATATATATATATATATATATATATATATATATATATATATATATATATATATATATATATATATATAGCCCAGGGAGGTTTGGGTGGTTCGAAAGACCCAACTCTCACTGTCAAATGTCCAGAGTTTGTCCCATACATGACCTCATTTGTCCTATTTTGACTTATATGCCATAAGAAATTGTAAAAATTACTTATGAAAACCCTTTCGAACAAGGCTAGTGGAATCCTGTGTCCACTGTTGCTTCGGTGTGACATCCTGTTCCAAAGTGTCAAATTCGGCATCCCAAATTCTGACTGAGGACAGTTGAATGTGCTGGACAGTTTGTTATTTGCCAAATAAATGACAATAAGCTACTGTTTTTTAATTTATAATTTTAACAGATTCCTATTTTTGTTTTAATGATATATGATGTGATAAATTTGTATTTAAAAAATAAGTAGGCTATTGTTTTCATATTCTTTATTCTAAATCTGTCGGAAATTTTTTTGGTACAACAAAAAGTGTGATTATGATTCGACCATTAAGCAAAAAATAGTGCTTAAATATCATTAAAATGCAATAGTTAAACCTCATATATAGAAAATAATGCAAATTACTGCAAAAAGGTCCACTTTTTGAGAAAAAAGAACCACCCCTTTTACCAGGCTGGCTACGGCTACAAATATATTCTGGCTATATACAATCAAATTCAGAATTATTAGCCCTCTTTTGAATTTTTTTTTCTTTTTTAAATACTTCCCAAATGATGTTTAACAGAGCAAGGACATTTTCACAGTATGTCTGATAATATTTATAACTTATTTGTTTTATTTCAGCTAGTATAAAAGCAGTTTTTAATTTTTTAAAAACCATGTTAGGGTCAAAATTATTAGCCCCTTTAAGCAATTTTTTTGATTGTCTACAGAACAAACCATTGTTATACAATAACTTGCCTAATTACTCTAACCAGGCAAGTTAACCTAATTAACCTAGTTAAGCCTTTAAATGTCACTTTAAGCTGTATAGAAGTGTCTTGAAAAATATCTAGTCAAATATTATTTACTGTCATTGTGACAAAGACAAAATAAATCAGTTGTTAGAAATGAGTTATTAAAACTATTATGTTTAGAAATGTATTGAAGAAATCTTTTCTCCGTTAAACAGAAATTGAGGAAAAAAATAAACAGGGGGGCTAATGATTCAGGGGGGCTAATTATTCTGATTTCAACTGTATATATATTCTTCTTATTTATTTATTGATTGATTGATTGATTGATACGAGTAATGGCACAGAATAAATGCTGCTTCATATTTGCTAAAAATAAAACCTTCAGAACATAATAACAGACACAGCCACATTTATATTTCCTATTTCATATTTGACATTTTATTCATGTCCTACACAGAACGTGACATTTTGGAGGTGTTTCTTTTATACACAATCCTTGTCAATCTCCCACGACATTTGGATTGAGATCTGAACTTTGATTTTGGCTATTGCCTAATTCTCTATTTCTGTGTTGTGAGTATTTTGGGTCAATATCATCTTGAAACGTCCACCTTTTATTTAGATTTGAACTCTTTAAAGCTAGCCCTGCATTCTTACTGTAGTTGATGTTCTCAAGTTTGTGAGACCCTGAAGCAGCAAAACACCCCCAAACAGCAAGACTCCCACCACTGTGCGTCTTTAGTCTTTCATTTTTACTGAGCATCTCCACCTTTGACTCATCTGTCCAGAGAACAGTGCTCCAGAGGTCTGCTTTCTCATGTAGGTGTTCCTTTTTTAAGAACTGAGTTTTCTTTGCTGATCTTCCAGATTTTGTGCACTCTTGTCTTTTCTATTGGTGCATATCCACATCAGATGTTTCCAAAGATTCCCTTGGTGACATCCACAAATTTCAAATAATATGTATTCTTGTCACTTGTGATTTATGAATGACTATGACACACTGTGTCTAACAGATCATGTCAAAATTGTTGAAATTCCATGGTGAACAGGCTGAAAGTTATGGAAGCTTTGTTTTCCCTCACTCTGTCAAATGTAGTTTTTTCAGATTTTGTGATAATTTGTAGATATAAACTCAGCATAAACTCTTACACTGATATGACATACAGACAAAAAGAAGTCTGAAAATTCAAAAGTAAGAGAAATATAGATTTTTTTAAACCCATAACCAACCCCAACCATAAAATATAATGTTTTTATACACTGTTGTCCTTATTTTGATATTCTGAGAACAAAAATGTTAATATATGTGTTTTCCAACATTCTAAGATTATATCTTATTATTTTGACCCTTTTATAATTGCATGAATTGCTAAATTTATGATTTAATGAATTAATTCAGTCACACTTTACTTTAAAGTACAATTCCTGCTATTATCAAAGCATTAACTAAGACTTTTAGTTCAACAATAAATAGTAATTTGGTGCTTATTAATACTTAGTAAGGTAGTAGCTTGGATAGTTTAGAAAGAAAGAGATCATAATTTCTAAGTCCTAATAAATCAAAGCCAATATCTTAAAAATAAGAAGATAATAAGTCAGCAGTTAATAGTGGGAAGTGTTACCTTGGCACACCTAGTTTTTCAGAATTTTGCTATTTCTAAATCCAACGCAAAATCAACAAATGACGAGAAAAAATGCTTCCCTGCCATTGACAAGTTTTAGGAGTATTAACCCTAATGCATGTCCTGACTGAGGTACATGATGTCAGATGCTCCGGGGAGTGAAATTTGAGAGAAAGTATCGCAGGTAAAAATAAGAGTTATACAACCTTCCTTTGGCTTAATCCCTATACCGTTTTAGATCTGTTTTTGGATCTTGCCTTACAAGAGACCAAAATAAGTAATAAATAATTATAATAAGTAATAATAATTAATAATTAATAAGTAATAATAATAAGATTTATTTTTATAATTTGTGTCATTGTCATTGTGCTAGATTGCACAAATATAGTATGCCTATAAATATCTATATATTTATTTCTGGGAATTACCACCACAAAATCATTCAGTCATTTTTATCGCAAAAAAAAATCACACACACACAAAAAAAATATTCATGAAAAACAAGGAGATCTGATAACAGTTGCTGGTTTGCGGTCTTATTTTATCTGTAACACTGTAGCTATGACATCGACTTTCCTTTTACTACAAAGACGCCGTTTTCGCGTGTAAGTAACATGGTAAAACGGTGTAAACAATAGGTCTCCGGCAGAAACAATGACAAAAACAAATCCATAATTCAATACTATTGTGTCGGTGGACTAAATGTGCTTGATGGGATGTTTTTCTGTGGACTCTTAACTTTCAAAATAAACTGTGATGTACAGCAATGAATGCGTGTGTGTGTGTTGTTATTACGATGATATGTATGAAATATCTAATAAGCGTTTTCTGTACAACTTACACAAATTTAGCAAATACATTTTTTATAAGCTTTCCTTTGAAAAACAACTAGCTGCAATGGGTGCTTAGGGGTTGTAGCTTTAAACTGATGTACGCTTTTTAAGATTACTCTTGTCCCTTTTGGTGTAATCTATTCATAAACATTGACATGTGGACAAACTGCGCACCATTGCGTCCTCGTCAGGGCGCTGACTAAAGAGTTAAGCTAAATTTTAAAAAACGTGAAAATACTTAAGTACTTTACTACTTAAGTAGTCTTTTTCATATATTTCTCAAGTGATATTTTATGGAGCAAGGACATTTTCACAGTTTTCACAGTATCCGATAATAAAATTTTCTTCTGGAGAAAGTCTTAGTTGCTTAATTTTGGCTGGAATAAAAGCAGTTTTCATTATTTAAACCATTTTAAGGTCAATATCATTAGCCCCTTTAGGTATTTTTCCCGATTCTCTACAGAACAAACCATCGTTAAACAATGACTCAACTAATGCCTAATTACCCTATCTTGCCTAATTACCCAAATTAACCTAGTTAATCCTCTAAATTGCACTTTCAGCTGAATACTAGTATCTTGAAAAATATCTTGTAAAATATCATAAACTGTCATCATGACAAAGATAAAAATTTGTTATAAAAAGTTGTAATCTTAAAAACTTGCAAAAACTTATTTAGAAATTTATTGAGAAAAATCTTCTGTGTTTAAAAAAATTGGGAAAAATAAAATAATTAATATTTAACATGAGGGATATGTAATTTTATTTTATTAATATTTATTTATTTATTTATTTATTTATTTATTTATTTATTTATTTTAATTTTTTGTTTATTTTTAACATTTTGTTTAATTGAATAACTGTATCTGAAGATCCTTTAATGGCACAATGAGGCTTTCTGAACTTCCCGAAGTATCTTGTTTTGCTATTGGGCTGAATATACTGTAGTTGGACAATTAAACTATCACACATAAAGTGTGTGTATCATGACAAGCAACACCCACACAATGAGCAGATGGGCTAATATGTATTCCAGTGACAAACCATAGCAAAGACAATTTTCAGTTTGAAGTTTTCACAGCGAAACCACTGACACCACAAAGCATTATAAATCAGTGAAATCCACTGTGTTTATTACATTCACAGCATATGACAATTTCTCATACAGGAGACAATATGAAAGTTGGCTTTAAGTGTTGCCAAGCAACAGCTGTTACATTTAGCTGTTTGTTCTTTGTCATATAACATCTACCCTCCAATTACTGTAATGACCGGACTTTTCCCCGTCTCCTGCTTTCGCTGATGCCTTACAAATTCCTCTCCAGCAGGGAAAATTGTAAATGGTGCTTTTACAAAACGCTCAAGGAAGAGCGCGGTATATTCCATTAGCTGAGGCACACCTGTGTGACTGAAAACATGAGCAAATGCCTTTGAGAACTCATTCACCATCATCAGAGGCTGAGATTTCATCAGGTCTTGATACTTTCCAACAAAACTATCTTTGAGCATGTTTACGTTCACATTAATAAGCTGATAAATCACAAAAATTTGTTTACTGAAATAATCTGTTTAGATTTACAAGCAAAATAATAACCTTGCAATGCGCATGAACCACATTTACGTCAACAAGTCACAATACTGGAAAGTAAACTGACAAAAAATGTATGGACTATAAATACAGGATTATATGGGGACCCAGAAAGAATGTGACCGGGAAAAATGGGTGAAAAAAAGTGATAGGAAAATATTTTTATAACTTTTTTTTTTTTAAGATTTTTAAAGATTTTTTAAAGACACTTTCTGTTCACTTCATAAATGTCAACCCTCCTGTTTTTGCCAGGATTTTCCTGTATTTTACCATTCTATCCTATTATAATCCTATCATTAACTATTTTCCCACATTTATCCTATATTTTTAAGCTTGAAAGCACGTTGAAATTAATATAAACAATGTCTGCATTCAATTCCTTTCCATTAAAGCTGTGCGTCAATCATCGCCCTTCATATGCAACCTCTGAATCAGTGAATGCATGTATAAGCGCTGACTGACGAATGCACTCTGTATGATAAACTGATCCCAGATCAGCTTCTGTACATGCCATTTGACACCATTTGACAAGTGACATCTCTGTTATCATACAAGTGAAGAGCAGCAAACGAATCTCTCGTTTGGTTTTGTTTGATAACAGAGGAATGCACAGATCTAAAATGAAAGCATTCGATTACTTTAGTAAGTGCTTGTGCTCATTTAAGAGAAGTTGTGTTTAAAATAAACTCGCAGGACGGACATGTTTACATATTGTTAAGTGCAATTGTCTGTTTAAACACACACCTGAATCCCAAAGTGTCCTGCACTTTAGCTCCTCTTTAAATGGCGTGTACAGAAGCTGACTGTATGTACCCAGTGAAAGAAATAAATCACAACCGGCTTATAAAAAGTGAATGCTGTGATGATCATTTTGGAGTTAGTCATGCATTTTCTGCATGTGGTATTTAATTTATGTTGGTTGTCATAATAAATAAATCATTCAAATCTGAAGGTCTCATAAATTACTCTCACAAGTAACAACATTTTTTCTGAAGAACTTTTACTTTTGAATTGCATTATGGGACCTTGATCTTTCCTTCAAGAAAGTAATAGTTTGAAGTGATATATTGCCTGGGCTTGATTTTGTATATTACAGTATAATAATTTGGTAATAAACTGCCAGTACTTTTTCTGTTCTTTTACAGATGTAATTATCTCTATGTTATTTCGGTAACACTTTTTAATAACTACACACTATGAATCATTTATTAAGCATTAGCAAATAGTTTATTCATTATCTGTTAAGCATTAACTCTACATTAATAAGCGTTAGTAAGCAGTTTATAACTGCAGCTACAAATGCTGTATTCTTGACTTGTAAGCACCTATATAATGTGCTTAATAATTGTATTTTCATACTTAGTTAATTATTTATTTTTTATTACTAAATTAAGTATTGTATTATTTACAAACCAGTTGTATTTAAAAGTAGTTGAGGGTTTTTAGTATAATTCAGAATGAGTTATTAAATGATTAATAAACTATTGAAATCAACATTTATATATCTTATTATTCAGGCATATACTAATAGTTAACTAATATGTTAATAAATGCTTTATTAACTCAACTTCATGCAATTTTGTGACCTAATCTAAAGTGAGGACTAGTTATGCTTTGTAAATCCCTTATAAATGACAATTAAAGGCTCAGAATCAAATTAACAATAATCTTTGCAATCTTGTCTAAAAAATAAAATTACTGTAAAGTTTAAACATTGCCAAATAACAGGAGTGTCAAAATATGACATAAAACTGGATAAAACAACAGCATTATAGTAATTTAACAATATAATAAGATGCAATGTTTAAACTCTACAGTTACTTTATTTTAGATAAGGTTGCAAAGATTTATTTTTCATTTGAAGTACAGTTTTATTTGTGTATCTTTAAATGAAAAGGAATAAATAATGTCATTTTTCCTGTTTAGAATTTAACTGAGCCTTTATTTGTCATTTATAAGGGATTTATAAAGCATAAATAGTCCTCACTTTAGATTAGGTCACAAAACTAGATGAAGTTGAGTTAATAAAGCATTTATTAACATACATAGTAACCCTTAATATATGCCTGAATAATAAGACATATAAACGTTGATTTCAATAGTTTATTAATCATTTACTGACTCATTCTGAATGATCCTAAAAACCCTCAACTACTTTTAAATACAAATGGTTTGTAAATAATACAATACTTAATTTAGTAATGAAAAATAAATAATTAACAAAGTTTGAAAGTACAAGTATTAAGCACATTATAAATATGTTTGTAAGTCAAGAATACAGCATTTGTAGCTGCAGTTATAAACTGCTTACTAACGCTTATTAATGTAGAGTTAATGCTTAACAGATAATGAATAAACTATTTGCTAATGCTTTATAAATGATTTATAGTGTGTAGTTACTATAAAGTGTTACCGTTATTTCTTATACAATATGTTGTTTCAAAATACTAAAATGTCATTAAAAATGTCTAAAATGTCTCTTTGTTAAATTACTTTCTTTAAACTAGTTTTCAACATCAAAAGTCAACAGAGGTTTGTAATGGAAAAATTACCATACTTAAACAAACAAACAAAAAAATGTGAATCTCGAAATACAAAACCTGCTTATTAACAAATTTTTTAAATTGTTTTACGAGATCAGGGCACGTTTTTGTAATTCTTTAGGGTAAGAAAGAGAGTTTGTGGTATATTTCCTCCTACGTTAATAAAAACCTTTTGCTCGATCTGATTGCACTTAAATCCAACACAGGCTCATTGTGAAATGTAGCCCTGGGGACGTTTCTGGAGACAGCGAATTAAGTAGGCGGAGGTACGTATGGCTGCATTTCATTTTTTTCAACGAACACTATGGGGCAGTGTAATGCCGTTTCTTTTCGCGCTTACCAGCTGAAGCTTACCTCCGTAGGGACGGCATTCCGGCTGCAACCAGTTTGTCCCGTTAGCGCGCCACGTACGTCGGCGGATTTCAAACGCAGAAAGAAGTTGACCATGAAGAGCGGTTCCAGAAAGCATGTAAGACAAAAACAGAATCCAAAATGTAAAACAAACAAGTAAATAGCAGGGTGAGGATGTGGTAAAAAAAAAAAAAAAAGTCAGACGAGGGCTTTTATTTTTTTGGATTGCTTTTGAAACGTGTTGGTTGGGTTTAGGGAAGTGGGTGGGCCGGTCATTTGATAAAATTGGTTGAGTTTAGGGAAGGGGGAGGGTGGGTCAGCCGATCGTTCGCTCAGTCAGTCAGAAAGTCTGTCAAAAAATGAGTCAACAGTGGCCTCTGGTGGGTTTACGCGAGAACAGCTGGCGCAAATGTCACTCGTGAGTGAAATTTGAGATCTCAAAAAGCGTACACAGCGACCTCTGGCAGATTCGCGAAAACAAAAACTGCAGAAAAACGTGCCGCAGGCACATATTTCGCGGTCTCCAGAAACGTCCGTGGAGGTACGTTTTCAGAATGAACCTAGGTTCAACACAGGCTCATTGTGAAAACGTAGCCCTGTGCTTAAATCCATGTTCAAATCGCACATACACACTTCAGTAAACCAGCAGAAAGCAGGGTAATGCTTTTCAGGCTGAATGGAATGGGTATAGGGGCAAAAATCTTACTGTGATAATCAGTTTATGCTTGAGTAGTTCATAACTTCGTAAGTAAACAGGAAGTAAACAGTTAATGTGTTTACATGACCCTTTATTATCGACTTATTAAGCATAATCAGGATAGGAACATGCATGTAAGCACGCTCATTAACAAACCTGAAAAAGACTCACATGACTGAAGTGATGGGTTGTGATCATGTGATAGTTGGCAAGTAAATGCCATCATTCATCCCTTCCAGTGTTACATTCCCTCTCGTCTTTTATTCTCTTTACCACTCTTCCCTTGTTCGCTCTGATGATCTCTGCTAATGGAGATATTCGTCTTGCAGAGGGCAGTAATGTTCATTATTGGGCTATTATTGTTCAGCGCTGCATTCACAAAAATACAGTGAGGGACAAATACATGAGACCACATAGGGAGAGAAATGGGAGTGTTTTAAACAGGAAAAAGACTTAAGCAAAAACACAGTATTGATAAATTTGATAATTTAATAATCATTTTAGTATGTCAAAAACTATAGCATGTTCTGTAAGCTCAGTCCACATCATTTATGGCATAATAATTATAACAAACTAACTAAATAATTAATTTTTAGACTTGTTTTGTACAAAATGAGTCATCGAAATTCATGATTAAGGTGAAACACTTGAGAAATTCTTTCTTTCTTTAAAGAAACAGATGGACTTAATGTGGACGCATTAATGTGCATATTAAAGCACACTATTTTACTTTTTTTTTAATAAGTATTCATATTTATTCATATAATAAATATTAATAGTACATATTTGTTTAAAATGTATGTTTGAAAATAATTATTTATATAATATACAATTTTCTTATTTATTTTCATTAAAAAAATTTCAGTAAAACAAATTGCACTGAAAATAATATATGCTATTTAACAGTTTCCATATTTTATATAGAAAATAATATAGTTTAACCGAATAAATAACCGAAAATATACTGGCAGTTTATTACAAGGTGTTTGTACTGTAATTTACAACACCAACCCAGACGATATATCATTTTAAACTATTAAAAAGTTCAATAAAAGTCACTTTTTCCCAGCTTTTTAAAGTTAAAAGTTGTCAGAAGAATGAGGTCCCATAATAAGATTCAAAAGCAAAAATAAATAAGAAAAATAAAAAATAAAAGCATAAAAACAAAAACTGCTAATTTACGTATATATTTTTTAGAGTGTGAATCAGTATTTTAGTTTCATACTTACTTTCAGTTCAACTTTTAATTTGAAATTAAAAGTTTCATTTTGTTTCTCCCCATAATGTGTATCAAAATGCCAAACAGTGTCAGACTTTCAGACTTTTGAATCACGTTGTATATCACAGAGCGGTGTTGTGTGGCCTGCAGCACTGCAGAAATGGCAGTGATGTGACATTTTAATATTTGAATCTCTGATAATGCATGTTTGTGTGTTGGTATCTTTTGGGAAACAATCTTACAAATCTGATTCTGTCCATATAGGCTACAAAACCCACAGCACAATAAATCAACGTGAATGGTGTTGATTTGAGTGCCTCGAGGCGAAGCATAACAGAAGGTCAAGTACTGTAAAAAGCAACATGATCAGACTGATGTCTGGAGCGCTCTTCTTATGAATTACATTTACTAAATGAGATTTGAGACATTCTTGTTTCTTTCAATGCGTTTGCTGTAATGTGACATGTCACTGTAACACAGAAATCTTATAAACGCTTTGTCGAGACACTGCAGGCACAAAAGCATAGTCTAATGTAAAGAGAACATCCAAAATTACAGCTTAAGTGTTTCTTTTGTCACACATTATGGATTTGTGTTTGATTTTAGCTACAATAAATAACAACAATAAATAATTTTAAAGCAATTGACATTATCATAGTTTAATATATATGTATTCTCAAGATTTGCAATGTAGGATATGGTCGGACATAATCTGTCTAATTATGTACATTTTATTCTTAATGAAATTATTTTATACAGCGGGGAAACTAAGCATTGAACATGTCATGTTTTTAATAATATTTCTGAAGGAGCTTTTAGCATGGAATTGAACCAGATTTTTGGTAAAAACAGAAACAATACAAACATACATATAACAAAACAAAAAAATCTGAAAAATTTGTTATGTGTAATAATAATAGAGTGTGACAAGAACAAAGTATTGAACTACTGAAATGTAATTAATACTTTATATAAAAGGTTTTTTGGTGATGGCAGCTTAAAGACGCCTTTCCTATGGAGAATGAAGTCACATGCATTGCTCAGGTGTGAGTTTTTTCACAGACTTCAACAGAGAATAAAAATCTTGATGGTTCTGTGGGTCTAGTCTATCAAATCTGATCTTTAATTTGTATTTTATATTGGATTTAAGTCAGGTGATTGGTTGTGCCATTCTACGGCTTGATTTTCTTTCTCTGAAACCATTTGACAGTTTCCTTGGCTGTGTTTTGGATCTTTATCTTGTGAAAATGTCCATCTTGGTTTCATCTTCATCATTCTGGTAATGTAGATGTTGGACTCAAGCAGCTAATAATAATTTACAATGACGAATGGCAGAGGGTTGCTAAATAAACACACAAAGATTTTAGCTGCTGTCTGGGCTTTCGCTGCCTTTTTGCACCTTTCTTTATGTCTTTAATTGTTTACTTTTTCAATGTGTCATTTTATTTTATTACACACGACTTCATTTGTAGTTTAATTAGTTTAGTTTTCTTTGCATATATGTATTTCTTTGGTTGTTACCAACATTTGGTGAAAATGTCAAGTCAACTGCACCTTTATAAATATGTTTTCTGAGAAAAAGGGTGTCGCTTTAATAACGGAAAATTGTATTTATTTATTGATTATTTTTTTTAGCTCCCTTATTACAGTGTTCACATTTAAGTGCCTAAAATGTATGCAAATGAATGCATATTTAATGAAATATCGTAACATATTAAAACTTGTAATACAAAAAAAATGCAATTCTTAATGTAATCAATAAACTGAGGAATTTTGGTGATAACTATTGTTTTTTCCCACATTCACCTGTAGTGTCTTGCTAAAAAAAAAGGAAGAAGGGATTTGTATCAGTGTGCGGCAGGCAGGCAGTCCTGCTGCTGTCGGCTGTGCTGCAGAGCTGTTTTGTGGATGTTGGCACATCAGTGAGGTTGTTGTTTGCTTTGCTGTACGTCTGGACTGACAGTAGCAGCAGCACAGTGTAAGAGAGGGAACATGACTTTGGTCTTTCCTGGGTTTCCTGTGGCACTCCAGCCCGCCTTCAGTAAATGATTTGATAAAGCTCAAGTCGCAGTCAGAATTTAATCAGAAGGATTTCCTGGGAAAGTTTTCATTGCATTCATTAAGGCTGTTTGTATGCACACGTGACTGCCTTGTCCTCATGTTTATGTGCACTTGCGGGGGACAAATGGTGCCTGTTTAAATATAGATTTATGGAAGTAGTTTCAAATTATTTAATGACCTTATAAAGGATCAGGTTTATTACACTGATGCCGTCCTCTATCTCAAACTACTAATAAGGCATGTAGCAGAGCTTTTCTGCCTTGTATTTTATTTTTTTCCCAATGTTAGTGTGTATTGACTCAGCTTAATGTGCACAGACAGCAATAAATAATCCATTTATAGGTTGATTTCTTCCAAAGGTTTAGTTAATGTCTTTTAGTGTTGCTTTGTTTGAGTCTTTAAGATGTCTTTAAGAGTTAAAAGCCATGAATCAAACCAACTAGTCAAGAAATCAATCATTAAAACTGTCAATTTTTCATTTAAGCATTTAAACACGTTTGAGGAAAAAAAATGGAGCTAAAAGATGGATCAACAACTAAACTACAAATCCATGATCAAAAACAAGGTCAATTAAATAAATAATGGCTAATTATAAAAGTGTTGAATTAAACATGGTCATTTTAATACGCAGAGCTCTTTTTGCAGTAATTTGCTTGCTGTGATTGTCTGATTGATTGAATTTTCTCTTTTTTTTCTTATTCGTTTTTCACCAGGAATTCAGCAAAACTGTTGTTGAGCACTCAGATTTGTATATAATACATTAACACAATTTGTGTTAATACATACATGGCTAAGCTGCTCTCTCAAGATCTGCATGCACCATTGTTTTAGGCAGGAATGGCACTAAATACATGAAACTGTTATTTTTTTGTAAGCCTATGTTGTAATAAGCTTGTAAAAAGCCTATGTAAATGCAGATGACAGTGTTTGGGTCTCACCAGTGTGGGCCACATTCCTTCAATAGAATAATTGGTTACTAGTTACTTTTCACAAATAGTAACTTCACTTTAGCAACTAGTAACTACTAATCTTCACAGACACACCAATTGTGGTCACTGGTTGGTTATGTGTAGCGCTCCAGCCCTGAACACACACACATACACCCCAGAGAAAGAGAGGTTCTATGGCTGAGAGAGAGACGCTGCTTGCATGAAAATCGATTCAGTGTTCTCAATTTTGTTAACATGCATTTTATTGTCAGTAACGGTAATGGTGTTGTAACAGGAGAAACAATAATTAATTTGATTACTCGTTAAAAATAAAGTACTGCCGTTAGTGATGCTGTTTATTTACAGTATAGCGCTGTTATTTCCATCACTGAGTCTTACTGTGTTACACATTCAACATAAATGGTGCATGCATTACATGGCAGAACTGCTCTGCCAGGATCAGCATGCACCAGTGCTTTAGCCAGCAATGGCACTGAATGCATGAAACCGTTATTACTAACTTGTAATAAGCCAATGTATAAGCAGATTATTATAAGCCAAATTTGGTCATACTGTACACATTCAACTTGGTGCATGCATTACATGGGGAAATTGCTCTGCCAGGATCTGCATTCACCACAGGAATGGCACTACATGCATGAAACTGTTATTCTTACTTGAAATAAGCCCATGTATACACAGATGACGTGATCTGGTTTTTTGATATTTCTGCCTCGGGTCGACATGAGTGACATACACTGCACTTGAGATTACCTTTAAAACTGAAAAATAGATATCCACACTTGATCAATAGGCACATCATTAAATCATGTTGTGACATGTGATTGTTTTTGAAGTTGTTGAGTCAGATGTTCATTTGCAGTGCTCACCAGTATTTACATCTTTTCCAGCTCTTTTTGTATTTGAAGATGATATGATCATCAGTGATCTAGCAGCTGCAGCTTGTTGGTAAACACACACCTTCACCTGGACTACAATTCTGTCACTTAACGAACTACAAATCTTGTTATGCACCTCACACACACCTGTTCCTGTTTGACATTGATTACACACACACAGCTGGACTATAATACGCCACACCTGCACGCACACAGTGCTGAGTCTTGTTTATCTGTTTGCTGTTAAGTGAACATTACCATGCGTTTCCTTTGTCTAACCTAGCCGTTTTTGACCTTTTTCCTTGTTTTACTGTTTCATTTGTTTTTGCTGCCTGTCCTGACCGTTTGTTTGTTTACTTACTATTCTTTGGATTCTCTGCATGCACGTTGTTTGCTCCTGTGATCAACCTTTGCCTGCCTGACTATTCTTGGTAATAAGTACTGCACTTGGATCTTCTACTCCATTGTCCAGCGTCTTTCACATGACAGAATAACCAAATGAATGCTAGTTCTGACTATTTAAATGACTTTATTCTGGCAGTACACATGTCAACAAGTAAAAGTTCAAGGGCTGGGTTAAGATGGTTATTAAGCCTGGGCGATTACTCAAAATAAAATCACAAACATGACCGCTATGACCCTCTATTAATATCCACATCTTGTCAGAGAAGCACGGTTCTGTGTGTTTAGTAGTAAATCTCCTCTGAATGGCAAAGGGCGCTTTGTGTGGAAAAATCTAAGAAATCCTCATAGTGTTGCATTATAAATAGAAGATTTAACTTATTTCACTGATTCAGCGTGACTAATAATTATGACTATGGAATCATCTCACAGTAGGGTTTATTTCAAACACTTGAAGTTATGGAGTGAGTTGAATGTAGTATTTTCACATGCAGCGTACTACGCACCTGTTGTTCACTGAGAAGTGACACAAGCAGCTGTCATTATCACAGAATAATTATCTTGATTTAATTCATCTGATCAAATCAATTTTGATTTAATTGTGATTTTTGCATAACTTCAGTGTACTATGACTCTGTAGTTATACTGTTTACCAGTATACCAGCTTTACGAACAAAATGCGCATGAAAATCACCTTTGGTTAATCACCCCAGCTCTAATGGATATGGTCAATTTTCATTTTGAGATTTCATGTCAGATTTTGTTGCTGATTTGAAATACGGTATTTGATTATATCTCAAACGGTTATTTGGGATTTACGCAACCCAGGCTCATTTTGAAAACGTGCCGCTATATACATTTCAGGAGACTGCGAAATGCATCCCAGGAGCTATGTTTTTTTGCAGTTTTTGTTTTAGTGAATCTATGAGAGGCCACTGTGTATGCTTTTTGAGATCTCAAATTTCTCTCGCGAGTGCCATTTGCACCTGCTGTTTTCGCATAAACCCACCAGAGCCTGTTTTACTGACTGTTTTACTGACTGAATGACTGACCGACCAATCGACTGACCAACCCTCCTCCTCCCCAAAACCCAACCCTTTTTATTGATTTACCCGCTCACCCACTTTCCTAAACCCAATCAACAATTTTCAAAAGCAATCCAGAAAAACAAAAGGCCTCGTCTGATTTTTACCATGTTTTCAGATTTTACCACATTCTCACCCTGTTATTTAATTGTTTATTTTATTTTTTGGATTCTGTTTTTGTCTTTCCTGCTTTCTGGAACCACTTTTCAACGGACTCGAACCCCGCCATTGTGGTCAACTCCTCTTGGTCTCTCAAGTTCGCCGACAAACATGGCGAGCTAACAGGACAAACTTGTTACAGCGGGAAAACTGTTTATACAGAGGTAATCGGTCAGCTGGCGCAAAAAGGAATGGTGTCATACCACACCGTAGCGTTCGTCTAAAAAATGAAATGCAGCCATACGTACGTCTGGCTACATAATTTGCTGTCTCCAGAAACGTATATATGAGACTACGTTTTCAGAATGAGCCTATGTTGGATTTACGATTTCTTCATGCAGATAGATATGAATAGGTATTGAGCTGTCCATAGGCATTACAAATAGGGCAGACAGGTGAAATGTGTTTTAAAAAGATAAAAAAGTTGTAATAATGTGGGCTGTTCGATTCAACAAAAGCAAATGCCATCCATTAACACTGTACTGTAGCTCACAGTAGGGTTGCCTTTAAAACTTCATTGTTATTGTTCAAAATCAATTTGCCTATGAAGATAATGAATAGAGTTGTAACTTTTAAAATCTGACATTGGTGCACTTATGGTGTGAGAATAGGCTCAGGAAGTCTTGTACAAAAAGCATTTCACAGTTGTAGAATGTCAGTCAATTCCTACTGTAGCATGTTCCACATTAATATGACAAGGACTCAACACACATCCACCGAATGATTGCGAATGAGTTCCTCGTGAAAATACAGTGTCTCACAATGTGATGTAAGTCGCATGTCCTTCACCACTAGCATTCACCAGCTGTTGATGGCATCTCAATTATAAACATCTCTTATTGCTTTTTAATACAGCCTGTCCTTGGTTATCATACTTATTCTAGGCACATTGCAGTACTGCAGAGCAATTCATCTAAAGAGGAGGAGGTGGGTCAAGTGCCTTCCGCTGTCAGGTATGATTTATGTAAAATCCTGTTTAATATGAACGCAGCGCTCTGGAGGAGTCAGTCACATACTGTCCTTAGACCCTCTCTGTGGAGGGACGTCCGCTGAGTGGGCCTTGATATCGGGACTAATGTGAACTCTGCCGCTCTGACCATGTGTTATGTTATTGAGGGTCCGTGGCTCACTAGGTGGCTTTTAACATTGAAAAAAGGCCACGACCACTGAACGTGAATGATGCAGAATTATGGAGTGGCTTTGGCTTGTGTAATGGTTACTGTATGTGAGGGGGTAATGAAAGACGAGGAATAAACACACACATAATGAACATGCATGTTAAGGCCAAATCCCTCAGACAAGACAAATGTGGACCATCACCAGATTACAGTTTCATTTCTCAGATATACTTTGACCAACCAGCAATAGTTCAGCATGTTCAGTTGGTTAAAAACAAGCTTTAGAAGATGGCAACAAAGCAAGGCTAACACACTGATCTGATAAAACACAATGAAGTGTCTTGTCAGCAGGGCAATAGTAATTGGGCTTTAATTTGACAACACAATGGCATGCCAATTTAGAGTTAACTATACAATCCAGACTATTTTACATGTTGCCGAATTGGTCAGTTTGTAATATCTCATTTGTATGCTTTGGTATGATGTGCTTAGATTTAGATTTGTACTGATCGAAAGGTAGGGTAGGGGAACGCAGATGGAACATTCAAGACTAGAGAAAGAAGTAGGACAAGAAACACTGGGGTTTTAATCGACGCACTGATTAACTAAATACAGTACAAACAGGTGGTGGGAATAATGTCCATGGCTAAGGATGAGTGGCAGAAAACAACAAAAAGGGGTCAAATCTGTGATAAAGTGTCCACCAGAGTGTTTTTTTCTGAGGCAAGCATATTTTCTTGGCCTATTTCAAAGAGACTGCTGCAGTTTTTTGAATGTTAGCAATGTGATGAGGCACTGAGCATCTTTAGCTGTGTTTCATTTCAGAGGCTGCATCCTTCGAAGGATGCATCCTTCGGCACGCATGGATAAATAGACGCATGAACATTTTGAGTTTACTTGCTTCATTCGCGCGTCAAATCCGATTCGTTCGCGCATCAAATCCGCCTCACAATAGACACGGAATCACATCATGGGCAGGGCTTCTTACTTTCTGGTGACGCTAGCTTCATTGCTAAATGGCTAACATGGATTTTATTGAAAAAATAACTGTGTTTGTGCTTTATGGAGGCTGAAAAACAGCCGTTGTTGGTTTGGAGCCGTGTCTGAGTTCACTAGATGCTTTTATAGATTCACCCAGCTCTGTGATCTCATAAACTCCTTCAGAAACTTAAACTGGATGATGAAGGTTTTCAGCGGTGCTTCTGACTGAACCGAACCCAGTTTAATCAACTGTTGTCCAGTGTCGGCAGGAGGATTTCCCATGGGACACCGACACCAGGCGCTACATCATAAGCACACCCCTACAAGAGAAAGCTCCTGATTGGTTAACCTGGCGTGAATGTCTGCTGAAGTTCAGATTTTTCCAACTCGAGCGATTTGTGCGAAACGCGCATTAAGCACGTCAATTGCGCAAAATGCTCAACTCGCACTGCTTCATTCGCGCAAATTGGGCCGCAGAATGTCTATTCGCGCCTTTGCATTGACTTAACATGTAAATCACTCGTGCTAGACGCTTCTTCCGCATCTGGTGTAAACGCAGCCTTATGTCTGAGAAGCAAGTATTCGCTGAGATTCCAGTGTGTTTGTTGACCACAAAACAGTTGTAAAAGCACAAGTCTGTTCCGAGCTTCTCCGCCAGAGAAACGGCAGTCTATATCGATCAATGATTGGCTCCTGTATTTGTAGGCGGGGCTTCATTCATCATTTAAAACTATACAAGAGATGTCTTGTGTATTTTATAGTCTTTGGTTAAATGCAGCGCTCTCAAGTGTTCAAAGCTGAGCATTTTTGGAAGAGCACTGGTGTTTTCAGCTGTGTACAAATGCTTCGGTGGACACATGCTCTTACTGCTGTTTTTCCCATCAGTTAATTATTAGTTAGTCATTAGCAGTTTGTTGTAAGTTTGTTATGATAAAATTTTAACAATTCCATGGCCCCAAAACTCTTGGTTTTCCATGTGTCTTCATCTAGTCAGGGTAGTTTGATGATTTTACTAGGTCTTTGGAGCATACAGACTTAGAGAGCAGCTGGCTGATGAGCAGCTTAGCCCAGCTGGAAGACCAGCATATACCAGCAAAAACCATAATTCCACCCAAGGCTGGTTTAAACTGTCTTTTTCAGCACAGCTTTTCATGCTAGGCATGCTTCAGAATTCTATTATGCGTTCAGTCTCTGTCATTTGTTGATCTGAAGCAGTAATATAGTGAGACAGATGTTCTCCTGTGGCTCTCTGGTGAGTTAACAATTACCACTAAAATGAGGGATTGATTTACATGGCAAGTTTAACACATGGAGCTGTGCTTAGTGAAGATGAGGTCAATTCATTCTCACTCTCACAAGACTATTCCACATGGAGGAGATTGACTCTTTCGGATGAGACTTATTGTGTTTTGGGATCATTTGCATGTTGGAGGACGAGTATGCGATGTAATTTACAGTGAGGAATGAGTGCGCGATCATCACTTTCTGGCTTACAAACGAGGTTGTTCCTGTGTGCACCAGCAGCACTTAAACCCTGTCAGCATTTGATTTCCCTCTGGCTAGCGTGCTTATGCTATAGCCATTGTTGTTCTTACACCCATAAACTTCCTCTTTAGCCCCTCAGCGCTCATCTGTTTGCACCACAAGCCAACAATATGTCCGGCCGAATGGGAAACCGTGCATCTCGAAAGCTTGGGTGGAAATTTATGGGGCAATTTGCCGGTTAGTTGCTAGGGCACAAAGGACTGGGGTTGATGGAGTTGTGTTGGTGGGGAGTTGATGGTGCCAGCTGTTTTTCTCAAGCCCTGTCTGTGCATGTGGAGTAAACTGTGCTTTAATCTGGCACGCCTGAAGCTGAGGATATTGTGCTGATACGATATCAATGGCCTGTGGCATTGGAATCCATGGTTCCTTCAAGGGATGAGTCATAGGTAGGCCCACACAGAATTTGCGCATGCAGATTTACACAGATTTTTAGTCCATCAGTGAGTATGTTTACATGGACACCAATAATATGATTAAGACAATGCTCAGTTTTAAATTTTTTTACCTTAATCTGACTAAAGTCATAATAGAACTAAACAGAAATCGATTTAAGACGTGGAGTATGAAAGTGAAAGTGCCAAACTGTATTTAAAGTCGACAAATCAAAAATGAAACATCCAAATTTACATGAAACTTTGGAGGAAACTTGGATAGCATGGTGACGCACTGACGTCAGTCAAATTATGTGTTACAACATGTAAAAGGGAATCATGAATGTAACATTCAAAAAGCAACTCGTAAACACCTTAATCATATTATTATCTTATTCAGATTATCTGATGAAAAGCTGTGTGGCTCGAAACGTTACACACGCTTTGTGTCAGCCTTTTTAATTTAATAAATTTGTATTTTTGGAGCTTTGGTGTTGCCGCCTTTGTTGAATATTTATTCAGATTAAGGCAAATAATTTGATTACTGATGCCCATGTAAACGTATTAAATGTTTATTTATTTACTTGTGTAAATGTGTGTATTTATATTATATGTGTGTAAATTATAGTTTATATTTATTCATTTTTTTTATTAATTTCAGTAATATTACTCACTAATATGAAAATGTTCACTTGATTTATTTACAATACAGTTTGTAAAGTAATATTTCTGTCTTTTAGTACATTTATTATATCAGAGACTTGCTTTGTTTACCAAATAAGTGAAGCTAATTGAATTTGCATTGTAAACATTAAATAAAAGTTAAAAGGGTATTATTTGTATTTCATATGTTTAGTTTTTAGTTATAATACTCCCAAAATCATTAAGCATAAATCCGCAGATTTTTTTTTACAAAATTCTGTGCAGAAATAGCAAAAAATGTTAGCAGGTTCTAGTCATAGGCTATATTATATGAATGCAGTGGTGTAAAGTAATGAATTACTAATACTCAAATTACTGTAATTAAGTAGTTTATGTCAGGAATTGTAATTTACTAAGTAGTTTTAAAAACGTGTACTTATACTGTCCCTTGAGTACATTTGTAGTGCTGCATAAGTACTTTTACTCCACTACTTGCCTAAAAAATCTGTCCTGCAATTCCTGTCCAATCAAATCGCTTATAGATGGTTAGTTGCATCATACTGAAATACTTCAAGACATGGGCAATTTATAAATGCATCAAACCATTTAAAAGCTTTAACAGTGTCAAAGAATAGTTTTAAACAATAACTGAAGGCACAACAAAATGTTATGTTTATACACTCTTGCACAGAGTGTATGTGAACGTATCAGCATTTCAAAGCATAGTACTCAATACTCACTACTCTTGAGTTGTATTAAAAGGGCTGCTTTATACTGTAATATTTACAACAGATACTTTTACTCTACTTGCACAACAATTTGGGCGAGTAATGGTACTTTTACTTGAGTATGATTTTTCAGTACTCTTTCCACCACTGTATGTATGTAATGTATGTATCTAAGCATGGATGTATGTATGGATAGATGGATTGATTGATTGTTGCAAGGACATAATAAGTTTATTATGTTAAGAAAGCAAAGGAAAGGAAATACTGAAAAAGGTATCATAATATCTACACCTTAATAAGCAGCATCTCTGTGTTGAAAAATGATGTATGGATATTAAATAAGAGATGTCTCTTATGCAGCAAATTGTCATATAATAATGATCGTGTGACTGCAACTTTTCACAATTTGTGTGACCCGCAAAATCCACTCTACCAGCACAAAACTATTTCCTTTTGAAATGAATTTAAATAGCGAAATAAAAGGTATTTTACATTATAGTAAAAATTCATAATACTGCCTTTTTACTGAAATTATAAAAGGGCTCTTTTACTATTAATAAACTTGACTTGATTATAAATGCAGACTTAATGATCATAAGAAACTTAGATTTTCATAATCCTGGTCTTCTGAATGTTATATTATTTAATCTATATATTAATGTATATATGGATAATGCAGTAAATATATACGCTTTAGCAATGTAAAAATAATATGCATCATACATAAATACATCAATAATAAATAAAGCTATATTGGGTGTTATATTGCTCTGTTTTATTCACATCATATATTGCTCTGTATTATTCATATCATATAGTGTAATATAGTTGATAAACAGCTTTTTGCACTATTATTATTATTATCATTATTATTGATTATTAATTACTTTTTTATTATAATATTTTATTTCTCTATAGAATTCTCCTGAGGTCATTGTGTAGCTTACACTTCATGTACACCCCTTTCAGACAACTTATCTTGCTGTAAAAGCTCATCCATCAGCATTTACACATCCTTCCCCAAAAGGCCTAGTCTTCTTTGCTTCCATCTGATGTCCTCAAACCTCACGTCTCACTATCCTTGTGAAACCGCAGTTCCAGCCTGAAGGCATCTGAACCCTAACCTCAACACCAGCACCTCTGACTACCGTGAGACTCACTCCACGCTGGCATCTTCAGTCTGATCCAACCCTGATCTAAATAACCCTCTGAAGAGCAGCGAAGTTCAGCAGCACTGGACCCTCATTCTTTCCTGCAGCTAGAGGAGAACTATAACCCTGCATAATCGCCATGCACTCGCCATGAACTCTATAGCTGAGCTCCAAACGTAAGCCGGCATTCAGCAAAGCAAAGACACAACAGCGCAGTTAGTCGGGATCAGTTCTGCTCTGCTTTCTGCCTCTTTCATGCATTCAGGCAGACCAGCCGTGTAGAAATCTGTCCAAACACACTGAAATAGCATCTCTTGAATTTACATTTAAAAGTCTTAGGGGTGAGTTCGCAGTTGTGACAGTTTTGAGTGGGGCCTTTTGGCATATACGATCAGTTCGTAGTTTTCAGACATGTGAGTGGTGTGTGGAGGTCTGGAGGGCAAAAAAAAAAAAAAATCCAGCAGAGACCTGTCAAGTTTCTGTTTATTTTATGCCACCAAGATTTAGATCATTTTTAGAAGATATTTGGAGAGACATTGTAAACTGAAGTATGTTACTGTTTGCGAGTTGCATGACAAAATTACACATTTTAGGCAATGTAATCAAATAATTTTAGATTATATGTTGGTTGCTTTCTATCACATTGATTTAAATCAGGCTTGTTGTTTTTATTTTAGTTAACTAAAACAAAAACTAAAGAAATAAAATGCTAACTGTTACAATTCACTGGGAGAATGGAGGGCAAAAAGTGTCACAGAAGCCGTTGATGAAAGTAAAGAGTGATTTTATCTGGCACAAAGGGAAAAAAATTACAGCAAAAAGATGAAAGTGACAAAATAACTATAAGGACAAATAAATCAGACCCCCCCCCCCTCCCTAGTTTTTCATGATTCCATGATCGCTGAATCCTGCAAAATTCTTAATGAAACGCAAAATAATCACAAAAAATGTAAACAATCTCATAAAACATCAAATTCCAAACCTTATAATCAAAATATATTTATTTTAGTTTGCAATTAATTGTTTTACATGACATAGAGACATTGCAAACGCAGCACACATTATGTATTTTAGTATCTCTTGAAAAATGACGGCTCTCCTGTGCCCTTACAATAATTACATTACATGGAAAAGGGGGTGGGGGAGTTTTCAGGTTGTGCAGTAAGCAGACAAAGCACGAGTGATTTACATGTAGTCATAGCAAAGATGAGATATAGACATCTTGTGGCACGAATTGGGCGTTTTGTGCGTTTGATGCGCTTCAGACTGCAAAAGAACGTTGGAGCAAATGGAGCAACGGAACAGACAGGAGATGAAATTGGTTCAAGGGTGATGGCCATGAGACGTGACCGAATTGAAGGACATTATTTGTGCTTTACATGTATGGCTGGTGAGCGTTAAATCGATAAATGATTTCGTTGAACTCTTTTCCTGCACTTAACAAGAGAAAACGCTTCCCTGCCATTGAAGTTTTACAGCAATCTGTGTTTTAGGTGTATTACAGTAGGGAAAGCCCTATCGCATGTCCTACTGTATGTGTGACATGATGTCAGATGCACCAGGAGTGAAATCTGAGAGAAAGTAAGATCGTGGATAAAAATAAGAGTAATACAACCTTCCTATGGCTTAATCCCTACCATTTTAGATCTTGTCTTAAAAGAAGCTTTATTTTTGATTTGTGTAATTGTCATTGTTTCAAATTGCACACCTAACATAGTTGGCTACCTAATATGGTAAATATATACATTTTAATCACAAAATTTTCGCAAATTTCTGAAAATTACCGCAACAAAATCAGTCATTTTTACTGCAAAAAATCACAAAAAATATTGTGAAAAGCTAGAGGGTCTGATAAATTACACAATATTTACTTAGTAATTACAGGCTTGTTCAGCTAAATCAAGAAAAAGATCTGAACAAAATCTACCAATAACACAATCTGTTAGCCACACGATCTCTCACACAATGCAACCTACTGGTATAACGTGCCCATGGGTTATACCATTCTATAGATTTTAGGCTAACATGTAGACAAAAAAATACATAAGACTTTAAACAAAAGTATAAATGAATGCAAGTAAATAAATATGCATACTCAAAATACAGCACAACAAAATGTGTTTTGTTAATAAATATTAAACAATGTGTCTGGTTATTTCAGTGTGTATGGGAAGATGATATGAGCTATTGTTTGACATGGTTTTAAATGAGATGTTACATAAACGGGGCAGCACGGTGGCGCAGAGGGTAGCACAATCGCCTCACAGCAAGAAGGTCACTGGTTTGAGCCCCGGCTGGGTCAGTTGGCATTTCAGTGTGAAGTTTGCATGTTGTCCCCGTGTTTACGTGGGTTTCCTCCGGGTTCTCCGGTTTCCCCCACTCCAAGTCCAAAAAACATGTGGTACAGGTGAATTGGATAAGCTAAATTGTCCGTAGTGTATGTGTGTGAATGAGTGTGTGTATATGGATGTTTCCCAGTGATGGGTTGCGATTGGAAGGGCATTCGCTGCGTAAAACATGTGCTGGATAAGTTGGTGGTTCATTCCCCTGTAGCGACCGTTGATTAATAAAGGGATTAAGCAGAAAAGACAATGAACGAATGAATGTTACATAAACACAATGTTAACCTTAGACAATAAAACAAACATACTCACATTACACACACACACGCACAATACACTAATAACACTACAAAGATCCATACATTTTGTTTGCTGGGAATCGAACCATGTTTAGAAGTGTATGCATTTTATGTATGAGTGTAATATGTTTGTCACAGTGCCCTCAGTTCTACATTGTGACACTACCTATAGATCAAAAGTGGAAAAAATGAACTTATTTAATTTGAGTTAGTTTTTTTGCAAAGAAAATAATTATCATTTTGAATTACTTTAACTTAATGCACAAAAGTGACTAAAACTGAAACTATTATTTAAAATCATACAAGCACATTATATATTATAGACATAAAAAGTTATCAAACAAGCATTATTAAAATGTTAACTAAAATGATGATGAAACTAAATTTTAAATCTAAAACTGATTCAAACAAAAGCATTACCTGCATAATAAAGTGGTGCAGATATTAGTAGCAAAGTCTTGTACCATACTGATATTAAAAAACAAAGAAAAAAGAAAATATATTCCATTCTTAGTTTTTTTTTTAACAACATAAAGTGCATTGAAAATTACAGTACAGTATGCATCAAGGTTTTACTCTCTGGTTACAAGAAAATGATTCATACATATTTTATTTGTTTACCTACATGCCATAAACTGACATATAAAAACCTTGAATATGTGCCTGTGCTGTTAAATTATTCTCTTATATATTAACCTAAAATCTCATGCAGTAAATACATGCCACTAAAATCATACCAGCCACAGGCATTGTTAAAAATTAATACATTTAAAAAAGGAGAATCTACTAATTATCACAAATTTAGTGCTATTTTGTAGACAATATGCCATGAATAAAAAAAAAGAAATAGTAGTCTGACCAGTAGTATGTTGAAAATTTTATACGATCCAATGATGATATTCAATTTTGAAATCTGATTATGAATGCATACAATAAAGTCATCTGAAATGAAAATTGTGACCTTTAAGTCACCATTATGTTTTACCAAGTCTATAAGAAATCTTCTTAACATCTCATATGTAAAAAGAGAAAATATCCGGTGAGTGGCAGTTCTGTGGGCGCAAATGCCAGAGGTCAGAGGAGAATGGACAGACTGGTTCCAGCTGATAGAAGTAACTCAAGTACCTCAAATAACCACTCATGACAACCGAGGTATGCAGACGAGCATCTCTAAATGCACAATTTGGAGTCAACAACATGAAAGCATGGATCCATCCTGCCTTGTAACAACGGTTCAGACTGGTGGTGGTGGTGTAATGGTGTGGGGGATATTTTCTTGGCACACTTTGGGCCCATTAGTTCCAATTGAGCATTATGTCAACGCCATGGCCTACCAAAATATTGCTGCTGACCATGTCCATCTCTTTATGATCATCATGTACCCATTTCTGATGGCTACTTCCCCCAGGATAACGCGCCGTGTCATAAAGCACGAATCATCTCAGGCTGTTTTTTTTTAACATGACAGAGTTCACTCTTCTCAAATGGCCTCCACAGTCACCAGATCTCACCAGAGCTAAACTGAACTGAACTTAAACACTACAAACTGAACTACACTGTTCCAATTTACTATAACCTTTTATGTGAAGCTGCTTTGACACAATCTACATTGTAAAAGCGCTATACAAATAAAGGTGAATTGAATTGAATCTCAATCCAATAGAGCACCTTTGGGATGTGGTGAAACGGGACATTCACATCATGGATGTGCAGTTGACAAATCTGCCGCAACTGCGTGATGCTATCATGTTAATATGGACCAAAATCTCTGAGGAATATTTCCAGTACCTTGTTGAATCTATGCTATGAAGGATTAAAAACAGTTCTAAAGGCAAAAGGGGGTCCAACCTGGTACTAGTAAGGTGTACCTAAAAAAATGGCCAGTGAATGTATATATAATAGAATTAGGCATATTTCTGTTTATCTATTAATAGTAAGATCATCTATTTATCTAAAACTGATGCTGTAAACATTCATTCAACAACATTCAAAATAAAAATAAAAAAAAAAACATCTGTATGAATTCAGTGTTTAAGTCAAGGTCTAAATAGAAATCATATTTTTAGATAATGTAATATATAATATTAGCTTTTATTCACATGTTTGATTTCTTTTCAAATGTCTTGAAGTGTCAGGGTTTTATATGGATGGACAGAAATCTCTGATTTTATTTATATACTGTATATATGGGTTTGGAATGACATTACAGTGACTCCTAAAGCATTTATGTTTTGTAATGTGCAATTCTGTGTGTTTCATTTATATTCTGGTCAAATGTGTTTGCTTGTTTATTTTTTGCAATAACACATATGTACAGTACACCAAATGTACAGTTTAAAAACTCACTGGTGGTCGATGAAGGAAAGCCATGTAAAAATCTTTAACTCTGCATTTTAGCATGTTTCTTGAGCGCTTTTGAATTCTTTACATTCTCATGGACAGAACTTCTTTGTTTTATTCACGTTCTCTGACTGCTTAAACATCTAATTTACATTCCAATTATGTTCCGTTGCTCCTTTTCCTCTGGTACCAAGCAACAAAGTCCCTTCTAATCACACGTTTTCACCTTTGTGCCCTCTGAATAAATTTACTTTTGCGTGTTTAATGAAGAAAGTGTTTTGTGCACCTGCTGAATCTGATGTGGAATGACTGACATCTTGCCGGACTGTTTCACATGTGCGTTTGAGCCCAAAACCCTCATTTAAATTCAGGACGATCCGTCGTCATGAGCTTTGGCAGTGTTCAACCCAGGGCGACATTCTGACAACTAAAACACACTACAGTAAAGACGCTTAAGAACTCTTGACACTTAAATGAGAAGTGTCTAAATTATGTAGATTCAATACGGGCTTGTGCCTTCGTTTAGCATAAAAGTGAATGTGCCCAAGCTCAGGGTTTCATTTTAACCATCCTTTCACTGAAAAAGAAAGAAAAATAGTAATAATTGGGTAACAAATGTGATACTGGTATGTTTTAGTCAACCTTGAATATATTTTTTTGAATATTTGAATGAATTATTTTTATTATTTTTTAATGAACTCAAAAGTCTTAGGGCCCTATCATACACTGCGCAATAAGGCGCAAGGTGTGTATGGCACGATTTGTTGCTTTTTTCAAACCAGCACAACCCTAATTTTCCCAATTTTCATTTTGTGGACTTATATTTGTTATATTGTTATATTTGTTTGAATAAAACAAGTTTAGATTTGTCCACCTGTCGGGCTTTGGAGACGTTTGCATCACAATATTGGGCATAAGAATAGGACGTGTGTTTGGATATAACTCCTTTATCAACCACATTCATCAACCACATTTCATTATTATTGTTCATTTATTCATTTGCTGAACATTAGAATTGAATTAAGAAATAGTTTTAAAACAAATCTTTGCACTTAACAAAGGAAATTGAATATGTATGCTAATGGATGTCTTTAGTGGGGTGCGTACAACATCGTTTCTTTATTTATGAAAGTAAAGAATTAAAGAGAAAGAGGCCAAATGGAGGAGGCTCATTCTTTGTCCTTGCGCTGCAGATGGCCTGTTTATCTGTTTTTTTGCTACTTAAGCATTTACTTTTCTTTTACACTTACAAAGTCTGCCATGTAAATAGCAAATGCACCATGGTGGGACACAACTGGCTCTTAAAGAAAATGAGAGGTGAGACTGATTGGTTTAATGCACGTTATGCTCAAAACACACCCATAACACATTAAGAGAATAAGCACAACCCTGTTAGATCATGTGCGAGGACGCAAAGCATATTTTTCCATACTTGAAAAAGTGGATTCGGACACGCCCTAATGCTTTTGCGCCATGCACTTTAGACTTTGCACCTATCGTTAAAATAGAGCCCTAATGTTGATATTTGCTTGTAAAAAAAAAAAAAAAAAAAAAACTGCTTTTATTTTTTAAAATGTGACCCTGGGTCACAAAACCCATCTTACAGTATGTTGCATGGGTGTATTGGTCAAAATGATTTTTTTTTTATGCCAAACATCATTAGAATATTAAGTAAAGATCATGTTTTATGAAGACATTTTGTAAAGTTCCTTTCATAAATATATCAAAATATCTTTTTTGATTAGTAATATACATTGCTAAGAGCTTAATTTTGGTGATTTTCTCAATATTTAGATTTATTTTGTAAATCTTCAAATTCCAGATTTAGTTATATAATATATATAATAGTTATATAATAATAATAATAATAATAATAATAATAATCTCACAAACCATACATCAATGAAAATCTGAGAGTTGAGTAAAAAAGCTTATGTATAAATCTTAATCCCCTACCCCCCAAAAAATCTCCTCATGACTGGTTTTGTATTTCACATATAGAACATATATACATGTAACAGGCAATAACACCAGTATTAAAGGTCCCATAAAATTAAAATGAAATTTTTTTAAATGTCAGGATCAGGATCGTTAGTTTTTATGATATCTATAAGCTTGTCTGCTCCAAAACAGTGACAAAGTTCACGTTTAAAAGATGGACAACTGATATAAACATGTAGAGCTTGTTGCTTGTCACTTCCCCCTCAATTGATCAATAGTTTTATTCACGTCACTTCTCATTCATGTCATTCTCATCACATCATAACCATCAAATGCTCTCTGGTATCTGACATGCCCCGCCCTCTTCAGGTGCTTTTCATTTGATGCACTTGAGCTCAACCACCCTCACAAGCAGTGATAAAACAAAATGCTATTGGCTGTTTTTTAAAGGGGAGGAGCTACATTATGTCCCACCCTCTCTTTGTTTTTGGTTTAGATTACATCAAATAAAAAAGCATATTTCAAAGCACTTTACAGGAACTTCAAACAATAACACCAGTATTAACACCAATATTAAACATAATATTTTAAAATTAACATAATATTTTTCATAATGTATTTAATATTAAATATTTTTTATGTTTGGTTTTTAATTTATTTAAATAGTACAGAATTGAATCATGAAGGAATTCTATATGTTCATTTAGTTCTTTACTTTCACACCACCATCAGTTGCCATCCGTTAATGCTTGTTTGATCTAAATAATTTTCTAAAACAGTGAAATATAACCCTTTGCAAATCTCATAATAAATATTTCTCATGCTGAACATTATGATGTCGTGATCAATAAATACATTTTTAGCATTTAAAATGATTAATTTTTAGTTTTAACAGTTTACTTTTTATTAATTAAGCTGAACTGTTCAAAGATTTCATGTTTAATTATATCAAACTTTGAAAATCTCATTGCATTCGCCCAGTGTTAATTAATTAACCTGTTAGCCAACACTCACTTATGGGGATTTACATCTACCTATCTTTAAATAGTAACAGTTCTTGAACCCAGTGAGCTACAAACAAAAAATAGGTATCATTGGGAAGAAGACACTTTGCGCTTTACTATGGTCCATCTAGAAAATTTCATGCAAAAATTTTTGAAAAAGTTATACATTATAAAGTAATAAGAAATCCAACTTATACAACTGTATAGTTTTGCGAATTGTATGAATCATGTGAATTTCATACCGCACACTACAATGTCTCCATTTTGCTTGACATTTAAATGTATTAACTTTTTATTTATTGTATATTGACATAAAAGTTTTGTTTTTAGTCTAGTTACTTTTAATTCCCCATCATCTAACACTTACTTTATTTTGATGTTAAATACATGTATAACACTGTTAAGTGTAAACTTTATGGATCTCATAACTGGTAGATTTATGATGCCTTACTTTATTTAATGTTTATTTATTTAGGCAAAACAGTGCAGAATTTAGCAGTAATCTGCAATAACCTTATTTATTTGTTTTATTTTACTACCGTTTATTTATTTATTTACAAGCAGCTTTATAATATTGCAGTCCTCTGTTTGTTTTCTTGCTGTAGTGCATTGCATATATCCGAAAGACTTGGTTATTGATTTTTATATTCATTTTAGAAATGTTGTGCCTGTCCACAGTTAACCTTTGATGAGCAATCATTAAAGTTCAACCTCACCTGCTTGAGTTTCATGCAGAATCACTCCCTGCTGTTTGCAGAGCAGTAAAAAAACTGAATATAGAGGAGAAAACCTCTTGAAATGTGGTGTAAAACAGCACTGGAGGAATGATGGTGGAGAGGGATTGCAATCCATCATTCTCTACATCGGCTGAAGTGGGTGGCAGTTTTCTGAAGTGGCGGCACGAGCTTTAACCCCTTCATGTTCTTCATACCTTTAACTTCTAGTGGTGATGGCAGGGTCCGTGGTTTATGACAGTATGGTTATATAGAGCTGAGATTTGTGTGTAAATTGACGGTTGATCCAGACAGCTAAATCGTTTGTCTTTATTCATAGCCATTCAGCTGTGCCTTAATGGCATTATGCTTTGCTGTAGGTGTAAATAAGGGCACTGTTTTTGCACCACGATGTGCAGTTTGTGCTGTAAAAAATATACCCAATATAAACCCAATTTTAGTGGAAGGTGGTCCCGCTGTTGTTTGTGAAATCTGAAATGTAGACTTATCTAGAAATTATCAGAATTTAAAAAAGAAAACACTAAGCAATTGTTCATTTTGCTTGAATAAGACTCACATTTTAATACATAACCACTGTACTGTAAGAAGCTTATAAATATGGCAGATTTGTGCATCCATATTCACTCCACAATTTAGTATATAAAAATGTATTTAAAAAACTGAAGATTTACTATACTTGGTCAAATCACTTGGTCACAAGGGGAACAAAAATCTTGCATGGATAATCATTTCATTTCAGATGTTTAGTCTTGAACACACCAAATCTGAAAATGTTTGTGTTGCCCATCAAAGCACGTACATGTGTTTTGTAAATATTAATGAGATTGCGTGTCCTTATCCTATGAGAAGTCATTCATTCATTCATTCATTTTCTTTTCGGCGTAGTCCCTTTATTAATCCGGGGTCGCCACAGCGGAATAAACTGCCAACTTATCCAGCACGTTTTTACGCAGTGGATGCCCTTCCAGCCGCAACCCATCTCTGGGAAACATACACACACACTCATTCACACACACACGTCGGACAATTTAGCCTACCCAATTCACCTGTACGCATGTCTTTGGACTAGGGCAGGCATGGGCAAACTTGATCCTCGAGGGCCGGTGTCCCTGCAGAGTTTTGCTCCAACACTAATCAAACACACCTGAACACCCTAATTAGTGTCTTCAAGATCACTAGAAAGCTACAAGCAGGTGTGTTTGATTAGGGTTGGTGCAAAACTATGCAGGGACACCGGCCCTCCAGGATCGAGTTTGCCCATCCCTGGACTAGGGGGTAACTGGAGCACCCGGAGGAAACCCACGCGAATGCAGGGAGAACATGCAAACTCCACACAGAAATGCCAACTGACCCACCCGAGGCTCAAACAAGCAACCTTCTTGCTGTGAGGTGACAGCACTACCTACGGCGCCACTGCGTCTCCCATCCTATAAGAAGTCTCTTTGCTTAATTGTTTACGACAGAACAATCAGGCACAAATTAACATTTTACTCGTTTCACAAATCTATTAACTGTGGAACTACCAGAATTCGATATAATTGCCTTTTAAATTGTGAAAGTTTGCTTTGATCTGTATCTTAAATAATAATATTAACAATTAAAATATAAGATAATATAAATTTATATTTGACAACCCCTATAATGATTCATACCATTATGAATACATAATAGAGCCAATCTGTCTGTGTGAAAAATACATTTACTTAGCTTATTTAGTCTGAAACTGGAATATAAAGCACTACTAGACACCATAAGTGTTCAGGTCGTCTTTGAGAATCACTCATCTGCTGAAATAGCCAATCAGAAGTTACACGAAAAAACGAAGATTTTTGCCGCTTGTTCAAACTGTTTATATAATATGAACTGAAACAACACAGTTCTTGAGATTTTCTGGGGGGAAACTTAATTATTTTATGTTTAATCTTTTTCAGTTTGTCAAAATAAGTAATTAACTAATATATTTGTGTTGGGACAACTTTTTTACAGCATACTTTAGGTCAGCTTAATAAAGGTTTGCCTAATAAATTAGATTGAATTAAATCAAATATATAAATTTGGTTATCTGAAGCATGTATTGCACAAACTAACAAAACTGAATAGTTGAACTACACCCCCCCCCCCCCCCCATATGTAAAATAAAGTTGAATATGTAATATACAGTTAAAGTCAAAATAATTAGCCCTTCTGTGATTTATTTATTTATTTTTATTTATTTATTTATTTATTTTCAAATATTTACCAAACGATGTTTAACAGAGCAAGGATTTTTTTTTCAAAATATTTCCTATAATATTTTTTTGCTGGGGATAGTCTTATTTGTTTTATTTTGGCTATAATAAAAGCAGTTTTTAATTTTTTAAAAACCATTTTAAGGTCAAACCATTTTAATAGTATTAATTTCTTTAAGCAATATATATTTATTCAATTGTCTACAGAACAAACCATCGTTGTACATTAATATGCCTAATTACCCTAACTTGCCTAATTAACTTAGTTAAGTCTTTAAATTGCACTTTAAGCAATACCAGTATTAAAAAAAAAATATCTAGTAAAATATGTACAATCATCATGGCAAAGATAAAATAAATCAGTTATTAGAAATGAGTTATTAAAACTATTACATTTACAAACATGTTAAAAAAATCTTCTCTCGTTAAACAGAAATTGGGGGGAAATATACAGGGGGCCTAATAATTCAGGAGGGCTAATAATTCTGACTTCAGCTGTATATATTGTATTTTATTATTGAGGCACCCTTGTTAAATGCAAATTCAGAACCAATAATAACTTTAAAGTTACCTCTTAATTGCTTCCCACAAGCTTTATCGCATTACAAAAGCATAATGCATTGTCTTGTATGCGAAGATCGGGCCTCATTTTTGGATTACCAGGAAAGAAACAAGCAAGAACACAAAACTCAGCATGTTTAATCTGCGCGCTCATTTCCTGTATAGTATTGCAGCTTAATTAGTATGCTGCATCTCCGGCTTACAGAACTCCAGCAAACAATACCTGTGAAATTGAATTTCCCTGCAGCCGCGTCTCTGGCTCATTTCTGCATCCTGTCATTCTTCACTCCCAGCGCTTTGTTCAGGGAATTTATTGTAATTACCATATCATATTGAAGTTAACATAGCTTTCTGCGATGTTCATTTGTATAGACAGCCGTCATCTGAGCACTTCAGAGAGGGACGCAGATGACCCCGCTGCTAGATTACTCTACACTTTCTGCGAACAGAAAAAAAAAGCTTTTATCAAATTACCGGATATTCTAACAGATGTTTTCTTTTCAGTCTTTCTGCTTTGAAATGTCATGTTTAATTTATTGCGATACTTGCCATTTATTTGTCACCAGTTTTGAAATTAATGACAGATAAGAAGCTGTTTGCGAGTGAAAATATTTTCTGTTCTTGCCTGCATAAAAACAAGCTATCACTTCATCCATTAACATATTTAAAACAACACATTTATCTGCAATTTATTGATTTTTTCACTTTTTGCCTTAATATTTTTAACATCAGCTTTTCTACTTTTTAATTATAGTATTATTTTTCGTTAATTAATACTTTAGATTACTTCTTTATTTAACTCAACATCTATACGGTGTGATTCGATGTTTGTGTGCTTCTTTGTATATTTATTTACTAATGAAATAAATTAAAGCAACACGATTCTGTACTATTTTAAATAGAGTGTAACATGTTTTTCGAGTATCCTCAAAATCTAGTATAAATCTAGTATTTCCTAGTACAACATATATTACAAACAATATTTGTATTTTGTTGTATATCTACTATTTCATTGTATACTATACTTTTTATAGTAGATGTTTCAAAGAATGTTTTATTTGTTTAATTGTTTTTGTGTTTGTTTGTTTGTTTAAAGCGACATATGCCTCTGCTATTTTTTGTGCATTTATGTTTTGCCAGTGATTGATTGATTGTTTGATTGATTTTTATTGTTTGTTTGTTTGTCTATGTGTTTACTTATTTATTGAAGATTTCAACTTATTGTAGATTTTAATATTTTTTTGTAGAAGACATTTCTTTCTTTCTTTCTATGCTTGTTTGTTTAGTTATTTATTTGTTTGTTTGTTTGTTTCAGTATTTATTTATCTATTTATTTAACATTTCTATTTATCGAAGATTTTTGATATTTTTGTGTAGTAGACATTTATTTATTTGTTTATTTGTTTATTTGTTTGTTTATTTATTTATTTGTATATTTGCTTGTTCATTTATTTATTTAAAATTTTTATTTAATGACAGATTTTGATGTTTTTGTGTAGTAGACATTCATTTATTTACTTATATATTTATTTGTTTATTTATTTATTTGCTTATTTGTTTATGAAAGATTTCCATTTATTGTAGATTTTAATGTTTTTATGTTGTAGACATTTATTTATTTATTTATTTATTTATTTGCTTATTTGTTTATTAAAGATTTCCATTTATTGTAGATTTTAATGTTTTTTGTTGTAGACATTTATTTATTTATTTATTTATTTATTTGCTTATTTATTTATTTATTTATTTATTTATTTATTTATTTGCTTATTTATTTATTTATTTGCTTATTTATTTATTTATTTATTTATTTGCTTATTTATGTATTGAAGATTTATATTTATTGTAGATTTTTATGTTTTTGTGTTGTAGACATTCATTCATTTATATATTTATTTATTTGCTGTTTATTTATTTGCTTATTTAATTATTGAAAAATTCTATTTATCAAATATGTTTAAAATTCATTCCATTTTAAAGCATACTCTACCTATTTTCATCAATACAGTGTAGTAGACTTTTCTTTTCCAGTAACAGATTTTGTTTTGTTTTCACAATTTACTTTCTATCCATTTTATTTATTCATTGTTGTTTTGGTTTTCTCTGAGAACTCGTACTATCCCATCATTGACTGTCAAGGAGGGAAGCAGGATCATTTCCAATGCTCCTTCTCAGTAAGCAGTATTGTAAAGGAGCGTCCAGTGCTGAGTCATTTGTGTGGCTGGTTTGATGTGAATAAGCCCACGGTGAGTGAGTTTCATGCCGCAGTGATGATTTGAAGCTCCGCTTGGCACACACTTTCCTCTCTTCCACCTGCCCGAATCACTACGGCCACAATGATTACTTTCCAGCAGCTCTCAGTGATGAATGAGCGCTTTTGTTTAGCTTGTTTGTGCAGCTTGGAAGTGGATGGCATAAGGTTTGTTTACTTCTTCCGGTAGCAAATAATGCCACGTTGCAACAGCAAGGTAATACCGAACTGCTTCTGCAACTTTTCCAAGTGGAACAAGAACCCTTATGCTGTTAATTTAACCAGTTTATAGCTGTTCTGCAACGTTTACCTCTTTTTGTCGAGCTGCACAATTCTTTTTACATTGCTCATTATTTTTTGTCTTGTTTAACAGTACAAACATGTGAATACTGTTAAAGAAAGAGACATCTACTCGAGAAACAAAACTGTTTACAAGGATGTACATGTAATTGTTTTATTTTTTTTTATTCAGAGAACGCATTGTTTATTTTTCTTTGTTGCCATTTTTCATGTTTGTTAGATTTTGTTAGACTGCTTAAAAGAAGATAAACAAATGGAAGTAACAATATGAGTAAGTAACAATAAACCTTTAAAGAACAATAAAAACAGTAAAATAGCTAATATTGTATAAATACTTTGTATATAAATATGAGAATGTTCTTATGTACATTTTTATATATATATATATATATATATATATATATATATATATATATATATATATATATATATATATATATATATATAGCAAAATTAAATAAATACATAATATTAATGATTAAAAGAACAACAATAATACCTAATAATATAATAATATATTTATACAACTAAATATGTATTTACTTGTGATTAAATGGTATTTTTCATGTCATTGTGATTAAATTCATTCATTAATTTTCCTTCGGCTTAATCCCTTATTTATTAATAATTTAATAAATACTAATTATTAATGTAATCTGCAAGCTGCATTCCAGAAGTTGTGCCTTATGTCTCTCATTTTTCATTTCTAAATTTATATTCCTCCTCCTCTGCTGTTTTTTACTCTCTCTTTCCCCAGCCTAAACAACCACCTTCTTTTTTAGAGCTCCATTCATCACACTGCTGAAAAATTCAGGCTCTTCTGGGAAAGCTGCTTTTCCCCGGCTGTATAAATCAGCTCAAGGGCATTAATTCACAATCAGCATATGTTATTAGTGTACTTTAGAGGAATTAAAGCAACAGAGAAAAGCCACACGTAGGGGATCTGTCCTATAAACACCGTTTCCTGAAAAATAATCCATAAATACAGCCGTACGCCACCATCGCCTGCTAGGAAAACACTGCATTGATGTATCCACAAATAAGCCCTTCTCAACCAAAATCTTGCATGTTTTATACAGCAAAGTTAAAATAAACTAATTGTAAAACTACCAGCCATTCTGAGAGAAAATTGTTTATACGCAGATGTTTATTAGTATATGAACTAAATACAGTAAGAAATGTTTTTTCTATGTTTTAAAGGGCACCTATGATGAAAATCAATATTGGGGTGATGAAAAGAAATAAGTCTCTTTTGTTTTAATTTCGTAATGTTAAAATAGGATCCAAATCCCTCCCATTTTGAGGCCGACCACAATGTGACGTATGAGTGTGGTTTCCCCACCCACCAAATTGATTGAGAAACGCATATTAACATATCTCCGTAGCAACTCGTATAATCATATCCACAAGACAGGACGTGCGCAAAGTAACTGGGTTTAAAAGATCTGTTCAGCTCGCTGTGATCATCATCAAATGTGATCAAGAATGAGTTTTACAAGTTTAAAATGTTTTTAAAACAGTGCATGTTTGTAATAAGGACAGTAAAATCGCTACGTAATTCATCACCACAGCTGCATAGTGTCAGTACAGTTATAAAAGAAGATGCTTTAATCCTGGCTTGTGATTATGTTTTTAAGATACTGAAAGCAACACAAATGTCAGTGCATGTCTTTTCAGGTCCCCAAAACACCCTTAGATCCCTGGGGGTTAAAAAAGGTTTATTTTGTACATTAATTGTTTATTTTGGATGTCCAGACAGCAGTGTATATTAGCGTGCAAGAACCGCACAAAGCTAAACGCGCGTGTGTGAGTTATCATTGCAGAAAGGCTTGAATTAATTCCAAAACAAATATATCAAATAACAGTTGGGAAAGTTCTTACTTTAGTAAGGGAGATCTGCTTCATTCTTCTCTGTCACTGTGCTGTTTGTCTACGTGAAGCTGCTACGGCTCTGACATGCACGTGGGAATGGTGGGCGGGGAGAACCAGCTCATTTGCATTGAAGGCACAGACAACAAAAACAGCTACAATGTTATAACAGCTCAAATTTTCCTTTTAAAAAGGTATAATAAATAATCTGATGGGTGTTTAGAGCTGAAACTTTACAGATACATTCTAAATACACAAAAGATTTATCTTAAACCTTGAAAAAAGGGGTAAAATGGGTAAATAAATAAAAATAAAATAAAAAGTATATTATTGGAGTGTATTTTCCATCCAAACAATGCTTAGGTTATCCATCTATTCATCATCAACTTCAAAATGTCAAAACATATTGTAATTTGTCAGCAATTTCTGTGCTAGCATATTTTGTTTTCTGTTTTTTCACAATGTTACAGTGCGTTTTTCCAGTGGACACACTCAGAAATAAAGGTAGAAGAGCTGTCACTGGGGTGGTACCTTTTTGAAAAGTATATTTTTACTTAAAGGGTCCTTATTAGTACCTCAAGGGTACATATTCGTACCTAAGAAGTACAAAAGAGTACCTCTTAAAGTTTTTAGGTACTAATATATACCTTTGAGGTACCAATATATACCCTTTAAGTACAAATATGTACCTTTCGAAAAGATACCACCGCAGTGAAAGCTCTTGTACCTTCTGAGAGTGTATTTAGAGTGCATTTTACACAACTTTTATTGTCATTTCATTCATTCATTTATTCATTCATTCGTTCATTCATTTATTCCCTTCATTGAATTTGTATTAGCTATTATCTCTGAACGTTTTCTCTACTGATTTGTCAGTTCAGCTTATTTTCACACGTTTTATTTTCATTCTACCGTTTTAAGCTGAAAAAAAAAATCACTGAGCTATTGCTTTAATTTCAACGTGTGGTGTAATTGTGTTAATTGGCCTACATTTCCCATTAGCCTAGCTGCTTATTTAATTTCACTCACCCTCTACAATTCCCTCTTCCCCTCACTAGAGAGGGTCGAGGGGTTCGGCAAGGCCTGTGTCTGCCTGCTACTCGATATTAATGTCTGCAATTTAGATGTGTGCATCACAGGAGAGCAGCAGGCAGAGGAAAGTTGCTTTTATGGGCCAGCTCTGCTTCAGCACCCGCAGGATTTCTGGGCACGACACATAATTGCAGCATTACGAGGCGTTCGGGCTGGCGGCTCATTAGACGGCCAGCGGTGACAGCCGTGGGGCCTTAGGGAGGCAGGACGCACTGGGCATCAACATGGCTGAGGGTGCGGAGAAGGAGATCACTTTCATTCTGCTGAACTCTAGTGGAGGGGTGGGTCACTCGTCTTTGCTCTTATCTCATCCACCAACTCACTGCTGTCACTGATGCCTATTCTGGAAGATTGAACACATTCATAAATGCAGAGTGAAGTCAGAGCTTCATTCATCCAAAGGATTCGTGTGGTATTGTGTAATTGTAAGGACACTTTCACAGCACTGGAATGTGTATTGTGTATGTGTATAGGGCTGCACGATATTACAAACAACTGATACTGCGATATTTTATTTTTCTGCCATAAATATTGTGATATCAATAGTTTCCTAAGATAGTTTGATGGTTTTCTGGGAAGCCTAACGGTATTCAGGTACAGAAATTCAATAGACAAATGTTTTTCTTACTTTGTCTTGTTTCTTGTAGTAATGTCTACATATTCTAAGATGAAGTAAAAATATTGTTTGTTTTCAACTTCAGAAGAAATGAGACAGTATTAAGAGTTTTCCTGAAAACAAGTAAAATCATCTGCCAATGTTTTTACACAAGATTTTTTGTTGCATAAATTGTACAAATAGAGTAATAACATTTGTGATTAATGAACGCTGATTTTATTTATTTATTTTTTTTTTTGCTCTCATAGTTCACTGACTGGTTTTGTACATTAAATATGCTCACATATTACAAGTGAAATAATTGAAGGAAACACACACTATCTACTATCTATGATTATTTAACAACTGTAATTAAAACACACATTGCCTAAAACCAGCAGTCACTTTTTTACATTAAAAATTGAAAATAAATAGCTTGCACTTTTGGAAACAAAATAAATAATTTTCAGTTTTTTTCATATTAAAAGTGTAAAATAAGCAGTATCTCTTCTAAAAAAACAACTTGTATATCCTGTAAATAATACTTTAAACAGTGCATTTCTTGCATTTTCTTTGTATTTTAATGTAAATAATCATTTTAATGTAATGGAAAATATGTCGTCTCAAGGCATCTCTGGTGCAGCTTCCAATCATCATCAATGAAGTACAAAGTAAGGCTCAAGAATGGGTCTATTGTCCTACCTGACCAGAGATCAGATGTGGCTGCAAAGTGTGGCTAACAGAGTAGGGTCATGTGACCCACATGCTGTAGGGAAAGTGAAAAAATCGTCCTGGAAAAATTTGATCGATTATAGGTTCTGAATGTCATTTTCGATTCAATTGAATGGCCAGCCCTAATATATGTTTATACAGTTATAAGTCAGAATTAGTAGCCCCCCTTTGAAATTTTTTTTTCTTTTTAAATATTTCCCAAATGATGTTTAACAGAGCAAGGACATTTCTAACAACATCATAATGATCCAGAAATTAGTGCACTAAAACGTATATTTTATGAAAGATATTAAAATAAAAATTTCATAAATCAAGAAAAACAAAAAATATATAAAATTTTATGGATTTTTTTTTTGTTGTTGTAATATTTCACTTGAATTTAAATGTATTATCTTTCTATTTCTAAAGTTGTTCGGTGACTAAATAAAAAAAAAAAAAAACATATCTGTTTAATAAATCGGTTTTGTTCAAATGTACCAAAATATATTACCTATATTCACTGAGAAATGGAGAAAAAGATTCATTTTCAAAATGTGGTGTACTCATTTATGCTGAGCACTGTATGGGAGTAGATGGTAAAGCTAAAGTGTATAGTTAAACATTTTAATATTTGCATATTTGGGCCCTGTCATTTCCAGTGAAAACTTGAAAGTCAGTTAAACATGCTTGTCAGATATTTAAGGAAATTACCACCAGTTCGCTGTTTAACACTTATAACTGTGAGGACCTGACAGTTTTCTCTAGTTTTGGTCAGTGCTCTTTTTCAAATACTTGAATTAAGTTTTATACAGATTTTTTTTTCTCCGAAAAATATGTAAGGCTAGGATGGCCGGCATTGTGGCTCAGTGGTCAGCACTGTCGCCTCACAGCAAGAAGGTTGCTGGTTTGAGTCCCGGCTGGGCCAGTTGGCATTTCTGTGCGGAGTTTGCATGTTCTCTCCATGTTGGCATGGGTTTCATCTGCGTGCTCAGGTTTTCCAGAAGACATACGCTCTTGGTGAATCTGATGAACTAAATTGGCCATAGTATATGAGTGTGTGTGTGTGAATATGAGAGTGTATACGTGTTTCCCAAGGACATCCGCTGCGTAAAACAAATGCCAGAATAGTTGGCGTTTCATTTCGCTGTGGTAACCCCTGATAAATAAAGGACTAAGCCGAAAGGAAACTAATGAATGAATGTAAGGCTAGGCACACAGTCCTATATTATAGGTCATTTCCTGATAATTGGTGATTCCTAAAACGAGCCTATCAGATTTTGCTTTGGTGTGAGGAGTGTAAAAAGGGACTTAATCTGTGTGGACGTACGTCTGAGACAGATCGTAAATCATTATAATGGTTAAAGATTTACGATCAGAAATCCTGATACCGGATGTGTGGAGGAACAATTGTACAACTTCACATACTAGCTGGACATTATCATGTGAGATATCCAATCAAAAGGCACACTCACAGAAGCATAACAAACACAGGCATGTCACAGAATGAAGTTAAAAGGATTTGGACTGCAAACAATGGAGGGGGTTAGGGATAGGCTTAGGGTAAGTCCATATAATAAGGTTTTTTATGTTCAAAATACAAAACGCCTATGGAGTAATCCTTATAAGCCACATAAAGAAGTATGTGTGTATGGTAATTCATTTATGAGTAAGCCAGTACTGACCGATTTTTTTCTGGAAAGTATAAACACTTTCTCTGTAGTGATCGGTTTCAAAACATTGCATCGACCAACTAGATCTTGACAAATTCTCCTGCTACTCCTGGGGTCCGTCTTCCCACCAAGTTAAGTGTCAGTTCTGTCTATAAATTTCCAGTGAACCCAAAGACCCTAATTAGCCGGTTCAGAAGTGTTTGATTAGAGTCGGTACTGAAGGCGGCAGGAGGCTGGAGGATTGAGCAGCTCTGCAACTGATCACAGACTTCACAGAAGCCAGAGTCCAGCAGGCCTGGTCATGTGGCAGTAAATAAAGGCAACAGCTCTATGTTCACTCACCCTTTTAATGAGCCTATTTGTGTAGTAATGTGTGTTTAGAAAGAGAGCAAAAGGAACTTTTCTTCTGACATTTCGCTGGACAGTATTGGTATTGTGTTTATAGCTTGTTAATCAATCTCACCTCACAAACGTCAGCTAGAAGACATGTTTCTCCAGTGTGGTTCCTTCATGTGTTTTTCTGTCATTTTTTTCTCACTTCAATGCTCTCTGTCATTCTCATCTCTCATCTATATAGCAGCTTGCTGAGGATCCCGCTGCTGTTTTTCTTTTTCGGCAGATCAAAACAGCACACCAATCTGTGGACAACTGTAGGTGTGAACGCTGGAATCCATTACTGAGGTTTTAAAAGTAGTCTCTCTGCTCATTATAAAATTGACCTGTTGTTCCATTTGAGTGCTGCATCTTATTACCCTGAAATGTACAATGGCATCTTATTTCTAAAGCAAGAGAGGAAGAAAAAGAACACCTGATTGGTTCATTTAGATGTGAACTTCAAGCGAAGTTTTAACTTTCTCTCTCTTAAAGGCTTTTATGCAGGTAGTGTGTGCACTGTATACTTAATTGGATTAATAACTTGTTGCCTCCCCCACCCCCAGTATTAATTGCAATGTTTTCTGTTTCTTCTTTCTCAGGAATAGCATTTTTCGATTCACATATAGAACTTGTCAGGGCTTATCATGCAGACCTTTGGCTTTAATGCAGCTGTCTTGTGTTTTGCTATAGATTTGCTATAAATTACACTCAAAATGATTAGCAAGTATTATTATTCCACATTCTTTTTTATATATACGAGAACCTTACAGTAGAGTGGCATTAAGTGAGCATTCACATATATGTTTTCAAACCATTTTCATATTTGACAGGTAAGTATTGAATTATGCAGTAATGAGATGTGATTCAATCGGTATAATCAGAGCTATATTTAGTATATATACAGCGTTGGAAAGTCTATCCATCCATCCATCTATCCAATCATATGTAACAGCTTTGCATCAGGCTGCCGGTAAGTCTGTCAGGCATTATTCTGTGATAACAACCTCCTGGATGTATTTAATATCTAACATAATGCCCAAATAGGCTTATCGGCAGCCTGATGTGAAGCATATTTATTCTGCAAAAACCGGGAATTACAGTTTTCTGTTTATTACATGGATACTTGCCACAAAATACAAAACAAATAAAAAAAATCGGACAAAACATTGTTCAGAGTCATAATAGTTTATTAATTCTTTAAATAAAGGCAAAGCTGACAGAAATGAAAAAGGCTGAACGGAGCATACACTAACCTATGTATTATTTAGTGACAGTGTGGCGCCAAACTGTCATAAAAAGCGGCTTGACAGACAAGCACATAAATTTGGATCTGAACGTAATCAATAATAGTGAAGATGATTCTGGATTTCTGGTATAAGCCTGTATTATTAATTTCACTGGACCCAATCCCAATTCAATTTTATTTTTACTCCTTTCCCTTGACCCTTGAAACAGAGTGTGAAGGGGAAGGGCTTCAAAATTTACCCCTAAGAAATGGGACACCACTACAATACCTGACATTGTAAAAAGCTAATTTCCAGCCACTAGACTTTTCTGACAGGGTATTCGCAACACAATCTCACGGCAATTTGTAACTTTTTGATTTAGTGGTTAATTCGTATGAATTTGTACGATCTAATTCATACAATTTAATACGATTTGCTCATCCCCAATGACGGTTGGGTTCAGGGTGGGGTTTGATGCCACGCCTCCTTTTTAAAATCGTACAATTTTGTATGACTGAATTCGTACGAATTCGTACGAATTAGCCACTAAGTGACAAAATGTAAAATACTTACATTTTCTCGTGAGATCAGGCTGGTATTTGAGTGTCATTGAGTGACAGACGTATGCTGTGGGCCTACTGAACATGAAAGTATGTTGTGGGACTACTATACAAGATTCATTATTATGGATTATAGATAACGAAATTTAGCGGGTTTTTATTCAGTTGTTTTTTTTTTTTAAAGCATGAAGGTAAAACATGAACGATGTTATAATTGAATTAAAACATATGCTTGTTTGTTGTTAAAATATCAATTTGTGCATCTCATTACTTCCGTGTGCAGCCATGCTGCAGTTGTAGATGGTGTATTCTGGTATCTTGAAATCTCCGGTTCAAGGGCTATCTAACTCTTCCCCTTAGCCCTACGCCTTCAAGCTAAAGAGATTTTGAACACCCATACCCCTCGTTTTGCACGATCATGTGAAGGGGTAGGGCTAAAGGATAGAATTGTTATTGGGCCTTGATGAAAAATATAATGTAATTATAATAAGCTATTCATTATTTCGTTATGAGTACTAAGTAAAGTACTTGTTTAAACAAAAATGAAATTATATTATTAATTACTCATCCTCATGTCATTCCAATCCCCAGAGACATTTGTTGAACTTCAGAACACAAATGAAGACATTTTAGATTAAATCAGATTTTTTTTTCTTCTCATCCTCAGTGATGTATCTCTACACGTTGTCACAGGTGGCTCAGTCCACATTTTTGTTGTTTCAGTACTTCATCTTCATCATCACAAACCAGGAGAAACACTAATACAGTTTCTGTCCACTGTTTCTGTCATCTAACAGTTGTTGATTTTGTATAATTCACTGTAAAAGTGCAAATCAGTCAAATGTTCAAAGAGCAAAAATTTCAAGGTCAACTAATATTCTAGCTTGGGCTGAAAAAAAATAACTCTTCTTAAAGTTGGAGCCAACTAAAAATGCAATTTAAATAATATGTTGAGGGTACAAAAGAAAAAAGAGAGAAAGAAAGTTTAAATAAATAAATAACTATCTAACCAACCAACCAACCAACCAACAGTTATAAATTATTGCACAACCTCCAGTCTGAAAGTTCTGGGTTTACCAAGCCCCTCCTTCTGAAAATTTCAGAGTGCTCTGATTGGCCAGCCGATTCAGTGAATTGTGATTAGCCGATTACTTCCCACGGGAGTTGAATTGACCAGTATTACTTCAACACAATTGGTTGTGCAATGTACAGTGCTGTATGTAACATTGGAGCAGTTATTTCCCAGCAGAAGCAGCTATAAATATTGTAATATAAACAGTTGCCATGCTATCCATTGTCATAAATCATAGGGTGATAAAATGTGCAACAGCTAGAGAAGCCTGTACGGTCGGAGTGACTGTTGGACTCGAGGATGTCTCTTGAAGATGGAGTGCTACACTTAAATGGCGTTAAAAACCCTGCACCGCCTCAGAGTTCTGTCAGGCTTAAATCAGGGTCCTGGCCCGTGATGGGAGGCAGTGCGCTTGCTCTGGAAGGAGAGAGACTGGGGAACAGGGCCACTGAACCCATGCATCTCTCCCCGTGGAGTGCTATCGATTTGCCGGTTTTTCCCCCAGCAGTGCCTGTGTCATTTGTGGTTAGTCTCTCAGATGGAGAGTAAAGGCGATAGGATGAACAGATCTCACTGTGCTGCTTCTGTCTGACATATGAGTCCTGCTTTTAGAAGACTCACCTGTGCACTTACTCATTCTAAGATGGAGAAACTGGTAAAACTACAATGTAATTGTCAAATGTTACACTTTTTATGTTTTCTGATTTTGGTGAATTAATGGTATTGTAATTAGTCCAACTCAATTGAACTATTCAATCAGAATCAGAATGTAAAAAAACAAAAAGGTGTTGAGATTTCCGACATTTAAAATAGTTTTTAGACAATTTCATCGCAATAGTTTTAAACTTAAGAGTTCCATTCTAACCAATTTTAATTTTCTGAAAAAAAAAATAATTATCCAGAAACATGAAATAAGTAAAAAGTAAATAAGAATCCTAAAAGAAAGGATTTTTGGTAGACCACACTTTCATGAAGGTGTGTATAAAATATATGTCAACTTAATTTTTGTTTCATTCTTCAAAATCTAAAATATAAATGTTGTCGTTATTATTATTATTATTAATATTATTATTATTTTCAAAACAAAAAGGTGTTGGGATTTCGGATATTTAAAATAGTTTTTAGACAATATCATCAAAATGTTTTTTTGTTTAAAGAGTTCTGACCAATTTTCATTTTCTGGAAAGAAAATGTATTAAGCATATTAAGTAATTAAATGAAGTAAGTAAAAGTATAGAAAGTAAAAGTAAAGTATAAAAAAAGTGGAATAATGAAAAAAGGAATTTTGGTAGACCACACTTTAGTTAAAGTGTGTATAAAATATATGTAAACTTTATATTTAAAGCAAATATTTGCTTTATTTTGTAAACTGCTAACTGATGCTGATGTTGCTGACATTTTTCAAAATCTAAAGTATAAATGTTCTCATTCATATTATTATTATGATTATTATTTATTTATTTATTTATTTATTTATTTATTTATTTATTTATTTTTATTAGTTTTGTATTATTATTATTATCATTTTATTTATTTTTATTTATTTATTTTTATTTGTATTATTATTTCAAAACAAAAAGTTGTTGTTGAGATTTCCGACATTTTCTAGAAAAAAACATCTTTAAAAGAGACCACGCAAAGCAGTTCTACAGGAAATCTGACAGATATTTTAAGTAAAAAAATAGACTAAATAACTACAACTTTTTCTTCCACAAATCATCATATTTCTCCTAGAAGCATATTATGCACAATAATGGGAACATTGCTCACAGCAGGTGATTTGAAGGCCGATGGTAATTGTCTTCAAATGTATTGTTGAAGCTGGTTAGTTATAAAAGTGCTGCTGTGCTTTAAAGAATTGTAAATTGATTTCAGAGACATAGTCTTTGTGATCTTGCAAATGTTGCGTCCCATGAGGTCTGAGCAAATTCAACCATGCACCAATTGTTTTTCGTGACATCTTTGGAGAGAATTTGAATGTGCAATCAATCTATAACCTCTTATGAAGATGCTTTTTAAAAAACACCAAATTAGGTTATTATTATTTATTTATTTTTTATTTATTCATTTTCCTTTGGCCTAGTCCCTGATTTATCAGGGATTGCCTAAGCGGAATGAACCACCAACTATTCCGTCATTTGTTTTATGCAGCGGAAACTCTTTCAGCCAAAACCCAGTACTGGGAAATATTATTATTATTATTATTATTATTATTATTATTATTATTATTATATACATTTTTTTCTGAACTATTAAAGTTGTATATCTACTAAAGGGAAAATGGTATATAATAAACTACAGTAAATAACCTAGTTGAGTTAATTAACATGACATTCAGACAAATTTGCAAGTGTTAAATAAGGTTTTGTGTGTTAGTTCAGTTCACTTCTAACTTTAAGACAGGAGTTTAATGCAGTGCACCTTTCACATTTAAACAGTTTTCTTTTCTATTAAAGTCAGATATCTGCAAGACCGCCTTGGCCTTTATTGGCTGTCTGACTTTTTAAAGTGACCTGAAAAGGCAAAGTATCAGATCCCACCTCTAATGAAAAGCTTTTGAGAATGCATTTCATTTGCTTACCAAAAAGATCACATCTGCAATAACTACACATTTCTAAAGTCATTGCTGTGGTTATGAATATGAGAAAATATTCTCATATAACTCAGATAAAGGATTCTTTAATCCTATTCACTGTCATTGGCCCTCTCAGTCATTGTACATTCATCATCTACTCATAAACAAGATCCTGCAGAGGACCAACATACTGTATAGATCTTTTTTTATTTGTATTGAGTTCTGAGGAGCTGTGTCTTTTGTCGCTACTCTTAATGTAGTTGTCGATTCCTCCCTAGTCATTTGAATAGGATGTTATTGTTTTTTTTGCCATGTCAGCACAAGCTAAGCACCATCCATCCATCTAGAGGCATCTGCAAAGTACTAGTAAGTACCTGTTCTTAACCCAGGAGTTGATTCACTTCAAATTGGCTTGAAATTAAGAAGCTCATTTTCTGAGATTGATGTAAAGGATTCTACTAATTACTAATTCCTCAAATGGCTTTTTTTTTACATATACATATACTGTGTATGAAAATTGAATACTTGTCCAATAGAAAGGAATTTATGCCATGTACCACAAAATGGTGAGTTATTGACTGGGAATTAAACTATTGGACCAACATGAAAAACAATAAGTGGCAATTATTGCACTCTCCGTTGTATTAAAAATATTATTTTAGTATAACTATTTTACTATAATATTTTATCATTTTATCATTTTCCTTCAAACTGTTTTGAGAACCAATTGCTAGGTGAGGTCCTGTATTAGCACATGATTCCCATAATTCAACTACTGTATTTGTTCCAGCACAAATTTACAGCAGTTTGCAATGAAGAATTTTACATTACTTCCTATCTCATCTGAACGTTTATTATATATACATAGACACACACACACACACACACACACACATATATATATATATATATATATATATATATATATATATATATATATATATATATATATATAGATAGATAGATAGATAGATAGATAGATAGATAGATAGATAGATAGATAGATAGATAGATAGATAGATAGATAGATAGATAGATAGATTATTTCAATTTGCTCAATATTTTTTTTAGTAATTGGATATATGGAATTAAAATCTTAAAACTTCCAGTTCAACCTTGAGCGGACTGGAATATCAGATTGAAGTTATTGGCTGCCTTATTTCTGAAAGTTGTACGTTTTCATATAAATTATCAAATTTTTCTCATTTTTTTAATTTGCAACCTATTTTAATGGTATGGCATTATTTTATCCATAATCCTGCATTCAGTTAATGGCTAGTAACTGAGTGACAGACAGACAAATTCTAACCCTAACAAACAAACAAACTGTGCAAAACTGCATCTGTGGGTGTTTAAATAATGACAGAAAGTGTCACATTTTGTAGTAATAATAGCCGGAGTAATAATTATGATCTGTTTACCTAAAGTACTTTGACATTACAATTGCTAAATTGCTATGCAAATGTATTTTATTTAGCAAAAAAATATATATATTGCGTAGAACATTTTGAAATAAAGCACAATTTCTATCCCATGTTTTTAAGAGAATAATTGTCACTTCCTACGAAACTGATGTAGCATATATGAACAACATAAATGAAGTTTATGCAAGTGTACGCTACCTGACAAAAGTCTTGTCGTCGATTCCAGTTGTAAGAGCAAGAAATAATAACTTAACTTCTAGTTGATCATTTGAAAAAGTGGCAGAATGTAGATTTTTCCAATGAATCATCTGTTGAACTGCGTCTCAATCATCACAAATATTGCAGAAGACCTATTGGAACCAGCATGGACCCAAGATTCTCACAGAAATCAGTCAAGTTTTGTGAAGGAAAAATCATGGTTTGGGGTTACATTCAGTATGAGGCATGCATGAGATCTGCAGAGTGGATGACAACATCAACAGCCTGAGGTATCAAGACATTTGTGCTCACTATTACATTACAAACCACAGAAGAGGGCAAATTCTTAAGCAGGATAGCACTCCTTCTCATACTTCAGCCTCCACATCAAAGTTCCTGAAACCAAAGAAGGTCAAGGCTCCAGGATTGGCCATACCAGTCACCAGACATGAACATTATTAAGCATGTCTGGGGTAAGACGAAGGAGGAGGCATTGAAGATGAATCTAAAGAATCTTGATGAACTCTGAAAGTTCTGCAAGAACGCTTTCTTTGCCATTCCAGATGACTTTATTAATAAGTTATTTGAGTCATTGCAGAGATGTATGGATGCAGTCGTCCAAGCTTATGGAAGTCACACAATATTCTTCTTTTCCCACTGCACCATGACTCTATATTCTATACAGTACATTATTTCTGCTAAGTGACAAGACTTTTGTCTAAGCCAAGTCAGACCTTGCTGTCCTAATTAAACAATTAAAAATCGAGGCATGATTTTATTTTGGTAAAATAAACATAATCTAGAGGCCCTTGCCTTTCATATAAGCCACTTTTGATACCAAATGGTCAAGTCAAGTTACTATTTATTGTTCCAAAGACCTGGATAGGTGACAAGACTTTTGTCAGGTTGTGTAAGTTATTAATAATAAGTTAATGAGTTGGATATGGACAGTTATTATACTGTAAACCCTCATAGTTTGTGTGAATGTTTTTACTGGATAAAAATCAACTCAATGGAGCACATCATTTTATTTTTAAATGGGTGCATTTTTAGAATGTATGCACATCTTAATGTTTCTTTTCAGTGTTTATTATGCAATATCCTTAAATGTGCATACAATATGTGTTTGTTAGCATAACTTATGCCATAAACACCAACATTGACCATTGTGCTTTACAATAGAATCAGTTGAAAAGACTAAACTAATAGCTGTGGAACAGTATAATCATACTTCAGTCAAACAATTACTAAACTATACAGCAGAGACACCAGCTACATGCCAGATTAAAAAGATGGACTTTAAAACGGAAAATGAAAGAGCAGATGTGATATAAATCAACAGCTTAGAGTGTGGGGAAGCTACCTACAGAACATTTCAGCTTTGACTTACTGATAAACAGAAGTCTCTTGTTGGGCAACGAGGGAGATCTGACTAAATACTGTTCAGTCAGTAGATCAGAGGGGTAAAATGGGAGTCAGGCCATTTCAGAGCTTAAAAACAAAGTAATATCTTAAATCTACTCTGAAATGCACTTGCAGCCAGTGTAGTGAACATAAAACATGAGAAATATGGTCCCATTTTTGGCCAGCAGACAGATGCCTAGATGCCATATTTTGGACTTTCTGTAATCAGAAGAGAACTGACTGGATAATCTCAATGTGGAAGTGGTTTATAAATATTCAGTTTGAGGAAATAAAGACATAAATGACTTAAAAATAAAATAAAAATTGGTTTGATTTTGTGTCAATGATGAAAAAACGCCAATTTGACACCAAATTGAGGATAAAGTATTTGTTTTTATGTTAATGGAGAATTTAAACATGCTTCACACCACCAACCTGATTTCACCAAGTAGGGCATGTACCTGGATTAACATTAGTGTTGATGCTGGAGCAGCGTTCCAATCAGCCAATCAGAATTAGGGGATATTTACAGTTAATGTTGAGTTTAGGCTCATGGTTAGGTTTATGCACTTCTACATGATTGTTATGCAACTATTATTTCTCTATGATTTTGGGAGTAATTTACAGTTATGGTTGAGTTTAGGGGTAGGGAATAGGTATGGATCACATTTTCCAACAGAAATGATGCTCCAGGATCAACATAGATGTTAATCCAGGAACGCATCGTATTTGGCGAAATCGTGACGTGCTGCTTCACACAGCAAGCATTACAGTAAGTTGAAATCACATTTTTTTTCCCAGCTGATTATTTAAAAAAGTGTGTTCGTTTTCTGACTGCAATCGGTTTTAAGAGTCAGTCTGAATATGCTTCCTGTAAACGAAACGGAATTCAAACAAACAAACAAAAAAGACAGAACAAAAAATGTCCCAAACCATTAGAAATTTAAAGACATTCACTTTTTTGAGAATAGAAATGGACATGGGAGTATTTTTTTATCTTTTAATATGGGTCGTGCTTGTCTAATTAGGATCCACAATACAGTTGGTAAAAATTAGGCTACTTCTGTAAACAACGAAATGGAAGATTGTTAGTATGCAAAAGCAGCGGGAAACCCAGTATAATCAAATAGTGTGTGCATGTCAAAAGATTAAATGCAATTAAATGCAATTAGTCAGATTTTTAAAACCAATTGTAATTGGAAAACAGTGCTCCATATAAACAAACCTGCTGCTTTTATCATTTATCAGATGAAAAAATTAACACGCAAAGTGGTTCCAGCAATATTGTATGAGAAACATGTTTAAATACACCATCTGCTGTCGAAAATAGCTTTTCTATTCAGCTTTGACTAATTAACCAGTTTATCTCTCTTAAAACATTTTAAAAATAATTAATGTCTTTGTTTCTTCTATAGATTTTAATTAAAAAGAATATTATTGTGTAGACACTAATATATTTATATACATACAGTATTTTTATCATTCTCATTCAAAATTCAAACTTAATATTATGCTTTAGGCAAAACATTTTTAAAAATGTAATTCGTCAGTCTATTTATTTATTTATTTATTTATTTATTTATTTATTTATTTATTTATTTATTTATTTATTTATTTATTTATTCATTTATTTATTCATTTATTAAACATCATTATCTCTAACTGTGCCACAAAGGTTTAATAATGCAAAAGTTGCTGGTTTGTTTAAAGCAGAGATGTCCAAACTAGGTCCCGTGGGCTAAAGTTGGTCCATGCTATACTTTGATTTGACCCACCATCCCATTTGAAAAGAGAGGGAGAATGATGGGTGGGTTAGTTGGGGTGAATATCTCTGACAACGATGGTCATTTTAATGTAACCTTTTGTTTATCTTGTAATTTGCTTTGTTTTGAAAATGAATCTGACTTGTAAATGTAAATACTGTCACTTGACAGATAGATGGCAATGCACAAGACATCGGCGAGCAAATCAAATCAAAAGCACATGCAGCTTAGTTTATTCAGCATTGAACTTCATTGTGTTGTTAATGGGATTATTTATGTTTTTACTGTAATAATTTCATTATACAACATTAAAAAATATGTATACTGCATTAGTTGAAATAATTTAAAGCAATATTTTGTAGTGATTTTTAAATATTAGGAAATAAATTAAGAAGCTACTAATAAAAAAAAATGTAATACAGTTTGGTATATTTACCTTTGGCCCACAGCTCACAATCAAGTTTGGTTTTTGGCTCTGGTTTGGGCACCTCTGGTTTAAAGGATTTGGATCTGACTAGTGTGTCTTTCAAGAAGCTTATTGAATCTTCAGTTCATCACAGTGCTTGTTATCAACATGTTATAAGTTGCCCACGCAGGTGCATTGTACGGTGTTTGCTTCTTCTCCTTTCAATAAGACTCTGTAGTGCTGTTGTGAAGATGTTTACTCTCTCTCTATATCAAAATAAGCAAACTACTTTTATATGCAACCCCTTGTTCCGTTTTTCCCCCTCTCTCTCTCTCTCTCTCTCTCTCTCTCTCTCTCTTTCTTTTACTCACTTCTTGGAATTGAACTGAAAACTGAAGCTTTGTGATTTATCATGGAGGCTAAATAAATCCAGCAATAGGTTTTGTAGTTCAGAATGTCAGACATTGTTAAGACCAGGCAGATTTATCCATCGAGGATATCACAGATTTCTCCGCAGTAAAGTTTTAACCTGCGAGTGACCTTCTAGTATCGTGGTGATTCAGTATGCATCATGAAACACCAATCATTCTCTTTTATGGTCGTGGTTTAGAATGTTGTGAACCTACTGACTTTAACAAGATTTTTGTTTATGTCCTGCTAAAGCCAGAGTAGAGATATGAGTGTATTGGTTCTCAGTTGATCATTGTTTTTTGTATTTCAAAACACTTTTGACAAAACAAAATCACTTTATACATGGTATTGAAATATATACAATGTAAATGGACCAAATAAATATATAGCTAATAAATATAACTAAATATGAAGAAGGTCTATTGAAAGAAACATTACAACCTCCTGAAATGTATTATATCCTAAAATTTCAGTAAAGCATATTTTAAACTAGCGCTGCACGATATAGGAAAAATCTAACATTGCATTTTTTGTTATTTAGCAGTATATATTACGATATGAATACAATTTCACTAGATCACTTGTAAATCAAATGTAATATAATACCTCATTGTCTTTGTTGTATAAACAATTCAATAAAAGTTATCTTCATTAATTTTTCAGTTACAAAGGTACAGTTTCTAAATGCTTTTACAATACAGTCACTGGCCTCAAAACACAGTCAAATATAGTTTAATTTTATTCAGTTCAATTCAATAAACTTTATTGTCTATTCCACAGTTAGAAAATTGTCTTTAGACCTAGGCTCACCACAACCACAAAACAAATAAACTTTCTAAACTTTCACAACTCTTTAAAAAATCCTATGAAAAAAATAAAACATTGCCAGTGGGAATAAATGTCTTCTTGTAGTTAGCTTTTTTTTTTTTTTGCTAAAGGGACTTTATACCGTCGCAAGTACCAAATGGATGTAACTTAAAGAAACCATGTAAAGGATGGCAAGAGTCTCCTACAATAGTGGAGTTTTTTTTGTCGCTTCTATAAATAAATCAGTGAGAGGTGTTTTGTCTTCAGTTATTTTACTCGCTTTGTTTACTAACCTTAAAAGTTTATTTTTGCTTTTAACAGAGAGGGAGTTAAACCAGGCTACAATATTAAAAGTAAGGACAGATTCAATAAGTGAGTTATATACGACAATCAAAATGTCTTTCTCAATATCAAAACTTCTCAGTTTTCTCAACAAACTCAACCACTGTTGAGCCTTTTTAAAAACATTCTCTGAGTGTTCATCAAAAGAGAATTGAAAGTCGATTTCCAGATCTAAATGTTTACAAGAACTCACCTGTATAACTTCCTCCCCATTTATAAGTAAAGGGTCATGACATGTTCATATTTTGTTTGTCCCACAACACATTTCTTTCATCTTACTAACGTTAAGCTGCATTTAATTCTCTGTTGTCCAACTTAAAAACGGACAAAAGTTTGATAATTATCCAATAGCTGAATATCTTTTACACATCCCACCAATGCCACATAATCTGGATATTTGACAAGTGTCAGATTTTCATTGACTCAACATTGCATATACTGCGATGTGACTATTGTGAATGATCACATTGGGATATCGATACTAAAAAAAAGATATTGTGCAGCCCTATTTTAACTATGCCTTGTATAAAATGACATTTACCTCAGGAAAGCCATTCAGCATTTAAAGCTTGTTAGATAGCAGAGAATAAAAACTACAGAGTGGATATTTTTACTGAGTTTATGCATTATATAGTATATAGCACAGTTTTTATGCTCTTTACAGTATGTGTTGAATGCCATTGCTAAACTCTCACAATTTTGTATGTCTGTCTGGTAAATAAAAGATATCGAACTATACATCATTTTCTTCTGCTGTTCATTTAGATCCAGATTTAGCCTCAGTGTTGGCCTTGTTTTATGACGTTTCAACCTATATTTGCTTTCTGATGTTGATCTATAATCATTTATATGTAGGCTAACACTGGCAAATATCCCAGAACTGCTCCTCCAAACTAAGGTTTTAAAGTTTTATGGAAATAGGATGATTTCTGGTAAAATAGACACTTTTTGCCATTCATCTTTATGACAAAAAAGTTGACCTAAATTCATCTTGCTTAACCTAATTAAACTGCTTTGTGCTTTTGTGTCCAAGACAGAGTATTGTTTTGTGATTCAGGCCATGATTGAGACAGAATGTAGCTGTTGTTATGATGATACAGCTTTTTTTGGCTTTTAGTAAAGTAAAATAAGTAGCACACTGTTTACAATAAACATTAGTCTTTGCTGTAGTGAGGTATTTTCTTTCACAAATGGATTTGTAAAATGCTGTGTGTGTGTGTTTACCAACTTTTAATGAGCTAATGTGCTGTTTGCTAATGGTTGGCTGTGGACAATACTTTGCCACTTCTTTAAATAATACATAATTACCAATTCTGGTAGAGAAATATATCCCAAAAAAATCACCCAAGCATGTCCTCCTCCTGTGGAACAGAAAAGAAGTATTTTGAGTTCAGAGTTTAGTCGTTTATAGCAGGCTATTTAATTTCTGACAGGAATGAAAACGATGCTGTAAGAGATATTAGTGCAATTAAGAAGCATTTTACTGTTGTTTAACAGCATACTGATGCTTCAGCCAAAACATCTGTCTTAAAATGTTCCATAAACTTCAAATGTTTGAAGTTTGAAATGAAAATTATGTGATCTAGGAACTCCACACTTTAAAAAAGGCTGGGTTCCACACAATCTCTTAATCTCATCTCAATGCAAATAGATTAAGTTAACCGATTAGGGCTTTTAGTTTTAGTTTTTTTTTTTTGTTTATTTGTTTACAGGGTCAATGCACATTAATAAACATTACTTTAAAATGTGCCAGAATTAGCCAAGAATGGCTATTTTTCATCTGTAGACCCCTTACAGAATGTTAAAAAATCACACCTCAAATAGAAGCACAGAATAATAATATAGAATACACTATCATGTATAATACAATAAAAAAGTTAAAAACTAAAACAGACTGATGGCAGCAGAAGAGGACAAAAGGCCAAAGACAAACAGTACAAATAAGTGTTAAGAATACAGTACTAATGCTGACAATGCTGATTTGTCAATTACCAATTTTTTACTTGAAACTGAAAAGAACGAAAAGTGAGTGATCTTCTAATTGTTGGTGGGATGGAGTTCCATTCCCTAGAAGCTTTCACTGAAAATAGATTGACTGAATTAACTTTTTTTGAGAGGAATAAAACAGTCCCCTCTTTCACCATGCACCTCTAGTAGTTAAGTAAGCAGGCGTTATAATATTTACAATTTTTGTTTACTATTTTTAAGTTAACTGAACATAAATCAATTAAATTGTCCCTAAAAAACCTTCAAGAACCTAACCTTTGGGTTGTTTCAACTCATTTTAAATAACTAGTTTAAACAAGCAGCAATTTGTTTTGAGTACATACAGTACATGCCCTTGTAAAAAAAATACTGCCTATGCCTTACAGCTTGTCTTCCCTAAATGAGTAAGGTTATTTTCAGGCCCCATTGACTTACGTGAAATAAAATGAAGCAAGTCAATCACTTAAATTTGGAATTAAATGCCAATGAATATATATATATATATATATATATATATATATATATATATATATATATATATATATATATATATAATTTTTTTTCTTTTTTTATTAAGGTTGCATACTTTTATTGTTACTTTCATACTCTGCATATGTGGCCTGTCACTGGCTGAGGAGCAGAAGAAAGGCACAAAGTGCGTAAGGTAGTTAAATATGGCAATTAAAATAACAATATTTAAAGAATAAAGGGAGTTAGAGTAAGTGGTGTAGTGGTTAAAGACTTGGGCTGGCAGCCAAAATGTTTACAATTGAACCTTGAAGGCGACAGATCAGGAGGTACCGTCATTTTGCCAAAACACCTAACCCTAGGTTACTCTTTATGAGCAGTCCCTGTAATAGATTTATTGAAAGCTGCTTTGGATAAAAGCATGCTTTATTGCTGCTTTTTTATTTACAATAATAAATTCCAAATTATTGATTTGCACATTTTAAAAATAGCCCTTATTTATATAAAGTAGTATAAAAAAATTGCATAACAAATTATAAGAACAGTTGTTCATAAAAGTTTTGCTTAGTACATTTATAAAATAAAAACGTCACCTTTCAGTGTTTCAAAAAGAACACATTTAATCCTTAAAGTACTGCCTGGCACTCAACAATTGAAAATCAAAATGCTTTTTTGAATAGACAATTCAAAACAGGCACTTACCAAAATTCTGCTGGCACTCATATGCTGTTGTCATTCTACAGGAAATGTTCCAAAGAGCACCAGTTGCACAGTAGCTCAGCAGGGTAGCCGAGTGGAGAGCATCTAATGTGTCTTTTGAATCAATTATTTTAGAAAATCTTCAGAAAACAACTGAGGCTGCATCCCAGAATTGCAAAGAGCTCCTGTTAATGCGGCACAGTGTTTGTTTTGGCAGCGTGACACAATGAAAGCACAGGCCCAGAGCATGTGTCTCATGGCAATCCTGTTAAAAAATTCCACACTTGCATTGTTTACGTTTGATTCCTCTGAATAAATAAGAAATGAGATTTAATGCTGAAATATCACATGCTGATTTAATTTCATTCCTGATGTGTACGTATTTGCTTTCATCCGCTTCCAGTCATTTACAACTTCATAAAATAATCATCCAGACATTCCAAAAAACTACAAAATTGTTTAACACCTCAGTAGTGGTTATGAATTGTGCATGCATTCTGCAAGTATTTACCCTGCGGTTCAGTCTTCTCATTGACATCTAGAAGAGAAATTCTCCTCTCTTTTGCTTTTGATTGGCAGCGGATGTCAACCGTTGAGTGCAGCACAAAAACGCCGTAACAATTCTGTCCGCCCGTTGTTTTGAGACGAGAACTTTGATGGACACTTAGAGGTATTTGGAGAGAATATGTGATGAAGCCACGCTTTTGAATGACAGCTTTGACTTGTTTGTGGTGCTCGTGGTCTAGGAGCCTTTATCTGGCTTTAATTGAAAAAAAAAGAAAAAAAAAAAAAACGCTTCTGGATTGCTAGACATTAATTTGAAAGCTTTTACAAAGAGTTGCATCCTGGGGACCGAGCCAGGGCTAATTAATGTTTGGATTGAATTACTCCGTATTGTATAGACTCAGTCACTCTGCTTTCAATAGTAAGCCTCGTGGCAGAGTTCTTCATCTGTTGGATGTTATTTCCGCATTGGCTGGTCAGAATCAAGCTCTGTTTCGCCACACAAAAGCAACGGTGCGTTCAGAATAACACATGGTGATTTCGCCTTTGTTTTACTCCCCGCAGCGAGCACTTGTGTTACAAAAACAACCTATGTGCTATTTCTGCAGTATCCCATTACCGATTTAACCCTCCCCTAAAATGACTCAGTCCCCACACACACACAACACACACACACACACACACACACACACACACACACACACACACACACACACACACACACACACAGACACACAAGATGCTGGAATGAGATTTAATGGAAATTATTTATTGGCTCCTTTTGAATGTTGTTTGTACCATACATTTGTCAGATAGCAAATATTTAATACTTAATGGCTCTCCGGCATTCAAAACACTTTTTTCACTTTAGGAGGGCATGGGAATTGTGTGTTTATGTGGGTTTTAAGCAATAATATGTGTAGTTTTACTCTAGGAAGCATAATATCACATCATTATGTAGTGTAATGAGAATATGGAATCCATTCATTCATTTTCTTTTCGGCTTAGTTCCTTTAGTAATCTGAGGTCGTTACAACGGAATAAACCGCCAACATATCCAGCATATGTTTTATGCATTGGATACCCTTCCTGCTGCAACCCATCACTGGGAAAATATGGAATCCAGTTCAATCATTTTATTTGCATAATTATGGCACAATACAGATATTTAAAGGGAAATTTAACACAAAATATGTACTCAAAATATGTCCTTATGCACTTGTTTTTGTTGTTGTTATTTTCTTCTCCTTAAATCCATTTGGTTTCCTGTGTTTTGTTCCTGTTTGCTTGATTTCCTTTGTTACTATGGCTACTCATTGATTATTGGATTATGTTCACCTGAGCCTTGTTTGGTTCTCATTTAGGCCTTGTATTTTAGTGCTCATTTGATTTTAGTTTATTCTCGTTTTTTCAATTTTTTTTTCTCTCTTTACCTTCCCTGTTTTGGAAGTTGAGCTTTATTTATTTATTCATTTGTTTGTCTATTTAATAAAACTTAAAAATTGCTGGATCCACTTCCCTCATGCCTTAACCATTACTTGTTGGTAAATAAAACACTTTCATTGTTATTAAAAAGCATTACAATTTATAATTTCCTTCAGAACTGGATAAAAGGTGCAAAAAGTAACTCTAAATAACACATGTTTTTAACAATTGTAAAATATATTGTTAATTCTTTCAATTTATAACAGATCCTTCACATTTAACACTAGAATAGAACAGAATAGAAAAAGTTATTAAAAATTTAATATAAACATTTAAAATAAAGATCAAGCCTTGACAAAGATTTCATTTAGCACTAATCTAAAGGTTTATGCTATTTGTGTATATTTTGTTTCTTGTCATTCATTGTATTATATAAGCCACTTTGAAATATAAATCTCTGCATGCTTTAAATAAGAAAAATATGACTTTCATCAAAAAAAAAAAGCGTTCCTAAAAAAGCCCTCTAAAAGCCGTTTGAAATTTCTTTCAAAAATGAGCATTTTTATCAGGCTCCTGTGTAGGTTCAGTAATTTCAACTTTATGGCAAAGAAAACACTCTTTTAACAGTCTTTAAAATGAAATAACTCAACTCATAGGAGTCTGAGAAAAATGCTAATTTTCGATGGAAATATCTGTCGGCTCATCTGAACTCTTCATATAATTTGTATATACTGTACCACAAACTAAAGTATTATATTACTACAAACTGCTATGTATATATTATGTATATATTTTTAAAAAAAAAGTCAAATTGATTTGTTATTTTGTTTTGAACACCAGTAGCGTTCATGGTATCAATTTAATATTTAATTTTACATTTTAACAGAGAGGAAAGTCGTACAGAGTCAATTATCTATCAGCATGATTCGGTTATTGATTTTACATGAAAATATGTTTGAAAGGAAAGGCACCTCTCATTTCACTGAGCAGAGAGAGTAAGAGAAAGAGAAAAATAAAAAGTGCATGGCTTGTCTGGGCAAAGATGTGTAGCGGTTTGAATTGAAGACACAGCGGGTCTGTTTCGCGTATTTTCCTTTGAGAGTGATGACAATTTCATAAACGAGTAAGAAACAGAACACATTCTATTTTCATCCTCATGCTCATAGTCTAAAGACTACATTGTATGCTGTGTGGTGTTTGCAGGCTCTCTCTACTGTATTTTTAATTGCCTGTCAGCGTCTAAACGGAGCCTTTAGCCAGATACATTTCTTGCCTCAGTTCATACTGAACCCTTCCTGCATTTCCAGGAAGAATTCCCATTGGTATTAATACTTTCTCTTATAGATTGCAGAGTGTTAACTTTTGTGAATGTGGTGTAGAGGGTGTTTGTGCTGAAAAAGAATAAGCACATTTAGTGGTTTGTTAAACTGGATTGTGGCTTTGTTTAATGGAAAAGATGCAGTTTGTATTTGCAGTGAAATACCAGATGTTCTGTAAAAGTGCTATTGTGTCCTTTCTTTCGGATATTACTTCCTTTTATGTAGTGTGTACTACTAAAGCTGAAAGTGCAAATTACTGTTCATCCGCAATTCTAGCCTTATTTCCGGCACAATTCTGCATAATGACACCCTATAGTCTTTAGCTGCCTGCGAACAATGTCTACTTTGACCCTCATACACTGGGTTGTTACTGAGGCTTGGAAAATTTTGGTTTGTGGTCATGACGTCTTATTGTATTTATTGCTTTTTTATATTTGATAAATGCAGTAAACAAAATACAGCCAACTTAGATGAACCTAATTAGATAAACGTATTTATGTCTATGCCACATTTTACAGTTTGATACAAACAGATCTAGTTATTATAAACTGTTCTCAAGTAATATCTCACAGCTAGAAAAATCATGGCTATAAGGTTATGCTATAAAATAGCACTTCAAAAACAGGGAAGAATAATCGCAGACAATATAAAAAAAAAAAAAATCATTTTTCATATTTTCTCCTTGACGTTTTTCCTCATTTGCTTGGTAATTTTATTGTGTACAAAGATCTGCAAAGATACATTCATGCTCTCTTAGAAATATAGGTATAAAAGCTGTTACTGGGCTGATACCTTTTAAAAGGTACACTTCAGTAATGATTTCTTAAAGGTACATATCAATACCTAAAGTGTACTGTAACCAAAAGGGATATGGGGTGATAACGTAATTGAGAATCCAATATGCAGTTTTATTTAGAATCGTCAGGCAGGCAAGTGATCAAAAGGTACAAAAAAAGAGCATAAGGGTAATCCAGAAGCGTAGTCAAGGTCAAAGGCAATAAGGTCGTTACAGACGGCAAAACAACAGAAACAAGGAAAGGATCAAACATGGGCATGGAAATGTTTCGTGCTGTTACAATAACAAGACTCTCTGTGTGTGCTGTTTTTATGGTCCATCTGATAAGTCCATCATGAGTTTCCAGCTGTGTGTGTAATCAGGAACTGGTGTGTCTGAGGTGCATAATGGGGGTTGTAGTTCAGTAAAGTGGCATATGTGTAGTTTTCCAGTAATCTGCACAGGCTAGGTCCCTGGTGATTGTGACATGAACACATTAGTACATTAAATAATATATATTTTATGAAAATGTTTCTTAAAGTGTATGTGACATGATTTGAAGTGAGTGAGTGAGTGAGACTGAAATTTGTGATAATGCATTATTGACTATTTACATAAGAACTATTAAAGATACTAATGAAATACTACTGCACCATCTACAGTACAAATGCTACTGATCAGCTGCTGGGCACAGTACTTTTTATTGGGTGCAATCAGATCAAATAGCAACTCCATAATGATAATAAGTTGTAACATCATACCACTCAGAATTTCTTTGCTTAGACCTTAATATCAAATATTATAATGGATGAGCAGCAGACTAAAACTAAGCAACAGACCAATTGAAACAAATTCCATCATCTGACCAATCTCAGAAAGGATTTAAAAAGACTAGAGTACTGAGAGAAAAGATTCAGGAGTATACGCCTAAATAAAAATTCCATGATTACTGTACAATCATGTTGGTATGAGTACTTTTTTTCACCTGTAGAATGAATAAGAAAATATTTTGAAGAGTATTTAAATTGTTTTTGTCCATATAATGAAAGTCACTGATACCCAAAACAGCCCTCAGTGAATTATATTGTGGGTTCATCCTTCAAATTGTGTGAAGGAGCACAAAATCATTCATTAGGGTCATTATTTTAAAAATAAAGCTGAATACAGAAGCTCTCTTTTGATGAGTGGTTTGTCATGATTGGAAAATATTTGGCAAAGGTTCTATTGAAGGTGCAAAAGCATCAAAATATTTAGAAAATCACCTTTAAGGCTACTGAAGTCTAACTGAAGTCTTTATCAATGCACAGTATGATTAATAAAAAATAAATATCTCATGTATTTACAATAGGAAATAAGTCTTTATAGAATATGATCTTTACCTAATATTTTAATGATTTTTGGCACAAAAGAAAAATCAATCATTTTGACTCGTACAGTACAATGTACAGTGCAATTTTTGGCAATATTGTTCTCACTTTTCTCTTTATTTTATGTTCTGCAAAATAAAGACACTCAGACAGGTTTGGAACGAAACATGAGAGAGTGAATGATGATCTAATGTTTATTTTGGTAGCGAATTATCCATTTCAATTATATCCATTCGCCCTTCAGATTTTTCGATTTGGCTCATTATTTTGCTGCTAACATTTTTAGAGGATGAAAAAGCTGTTTGCACAGCACAAGATTATAGACATTTATTAACCATGCGGCAATAAAATAAAATTACAAGTGTCAGTACAACTGCAGTTTCTACTCTGTATTCCGCTGCTGAAGGTGCTGTTCACAGGCCATGCAAAACCACTGAAGTTGATTTGCTGTAATTGCATTTGAGCAAAATGATTTGGATGTGCGTGCACTTTCTAATTGTCATTGCATCCAGCTTCAATAAATGAATTAGGCATGTGTTTCCTGACACGAACCCTTTCTTGAACTCTCTGTCTTGCTGCTTGATGTAGTTTTTTTTCTTAACTTCCCTTTTCTTTAAATGCTCTGCAGAAACAAGAGCAAATAAATTGAAAGGACTAAGAGCTGGCACAGTAAGCATTTCAATAAAATAAATGTGCATCAAGACCAACTTTTTATCTTCCACTTTTCCCTCTGCATCTTCAAAGCAAAGGCATAGCCAGGATTTTAGTTCCCTCCAGGAATTGAGTTTGACATCCCTGGTCTAAGTATTACAATTTTTCAGTTAAATGAATAGAGCAGTAAACATATCGCGAGTGCAAATCCCTCTCTCTCTCATTGAGAGATCTGTTGTCAATAAGTAGAGACAAGCAAAATATTTGAATAGTCTTGCGTGTTTTTAGGCCTTTTACAAATAACAACTGAAAGTTCTGTGTTTTTGACAATATTGCAAAATATTACTAAAAGCTGGCTGGAATTATTAGATAAATAAAACTTAATGTATTACTTTAACATGAATATTTAATAATATACATTCTTGTAATACACTCATTGCTATAAACAGTAGTTTATAAGTCTATCTTCTTTATAGGTAAATAGGTGTGCATTTTACCTTCTTATGCATCAATTGTGCACTCCAAACTTGTTCTTGATTGAGACATGTTGAATTCTTTCATCATTTGCAATGTTTCCAAATTGCATTGTAATTTTTCATAACAGTGTTCATATCTGTGTTATATTATTTTCTGTGGCAGTTCATTCCACTGTGGCGACCCCTGATAAATAAGGGACTAAGCCAGAGTAAAATGAATGGATGAATAATTTTTCTGTAAAGCTTCTTCTGGCCATGACACATTCACACCAAAATGGTTATAAGAGATGTGTTTAAGGTATTATATGCAGCAACTTTGATTTATTCTCTTAGGTAAGGCAAGACCTTCTCTTAAGGTTCACACTTAGAGGGAAAATGTGATCAATGCATTATAAAGCTTGAAGCATTACAATCGGTACTCAGTATCAGCTGATCACCATCACAAGGAATCAGTACACTGTATCGGCTGCAAAAATCCTGATCGGAGCATCTCTAGCTTTGACCCAACTTGGCTGTCAGAGCAGCAATACTCCCCCTGGCTGAACAAGACTGATCTTAGCAAGTCAGTAAATACACCCTTAGGAAAAAGTAGTATACTTAAGCAAAGGTCAGGTATAAAAGTATACTTTATTTAGTAAGTATACTAATATCAATGTACTAGTAGTGTACTTGAAATGTTCTTCCAGAAGCCCATTAAGATACACTGCAGTGACAAAAGCTGCACACTTTGTGGATATAAAATTAAATGTTAATTTTTAACTTGTATAGTTGTACAGTTCAAATAATTGTTCAGTTTTTTACTGCTGTCATTAAAAGAAACAAATTACCACCATGACTCCTTGTGTCGGTGTCAGTCTGAACAGCCGCTCCATGCCACACCCCCAATCCCCCCTCAACCCCCCAACACTGTAAACCTAGGGGAAACACTGCATCTCTTAGGTTTGTATTCAGTGAGCATATCTGTAATGTATTGAGGTTCTAGGCTATTTAGTGATAGCCTATTTACTGCACTTTTGTGAATATGATAACAAGCCCCAGTCTTTTTCATCTCTTCATCTCTTCAATTATATTTAGATAATGCCGCTGATATGAAACATATGTTGGTGGTGACATGAATCATTGCAGCAATTATACATAGAGATCCATTTTTCTACTATTGACATAATATAAGCAGCTGGAAGTTTGAAACAACAATTATATTTATTTTTTAGGAAACAGAAAGAGTAGCAAGTATTTCACACCTTTTTTGACACCAATAAATAACTACATCACACATTAAATACTAGTGTCTTTTGAATATCAGCCTGCTTTCCATACATTTATGGATTTATTGTGGCCCACAGAAAGAGCTCTGACCATCACAAACAGGATATAAAGTTCTTGTCAGTTATTTCATTGATTTCACTAGCCACGCATATACTGTATATTTCTTTCTCAAAAGCACAATCTTCTATATAAATGTTGCTAATGAATTATTGTCGCTCAGTGTGTGCTATTTACAGTAGTATTAGACAGCAGTGTTAACTACTATCATACATATTAGCCATATGTTTATAAGCATCTGAAAGAAGCACAGATGTCAGGGCATTTCAGAACTTCTCCAGTCCCCAAAACATCCCCAAACCCCAGTGGGTTAATCGTTGTTCTATACTCTTTAGAAATCCCACCGGACTCTGACAGCATACTTAAAAGATACAACAATGTATGGTTTTCCACAGTTTCATGCACATGCACACACAATCTCTCACTGTTTAATTCATTCAAATAAACTCTGTTCCTCAAACCACTTCATCTCTGTCTGGTTTAAATTGTGCAGATTGCTAGCTCTGAAGAGCAGTTGCTAAAATAATACATCAAGTGGTTTCTTTCCTCCATTGCACTGGTGTAATACGCACTTCAGGATTTTCTCTTGCATACAACGTTTGTGCATAGTGCAGAATTGATCAATTTTATGGCCTTGAACATAAAAAAGGCAACATACCTGTAAAGTACACAGCATTTTTCAATTACAGAAATACTTTAATTACTTTTCCCAACAAATACCTGCTCAGAACTTAAGATTCATTTACTCACCCCAAACGAATAATGGTAGGAAAGGTTTAGAAAGTTTGCTGCAGAAATAAGTGAAATTAAGTTCCCTATGAGTGTTTTTTTTTTTTGTGTGTGTGTGTCTTATAAGTACTCGATGTTAGCGTACCTCCCCAGGTGAGAGCAGCACATGTCGGACAGTTCAAGGATCTAGCGCTGGATGTAATCTCACTAAAGTAGTTAAACTTCATATTTAATTCATTTTGTGTTTATCTAATGACTCTTTGGTATTTTGAATCTATTACGTGTTTTGGCTTAGCATAATAATCTGACTTATTGCTGTATTGTATAAACTTATTTTACGTTATACTTTTATAATGGCCATTATTGATTATTAAAACTGATATGAAAATGAAAAGAGGCAGTTATGTTATAGACTCTGTTTTGCTTGCAGTGAAAATGACGGTCATATAATTATATAGATACACGACACCTCAACATTTTTAGTGTCTGTTAAGTTAATATCAAAATGAAAATAGGCAGGTCCTTATATCATGTTTTAATTTTATTGTAAAGATAGTGAAACAACGTAGCCAGGGTGATGTGAATGACGATATAATGTACATTGTTCACTTTGAAGATTTACCCGACGTGTCCTCGGGAGTTTGTTTTTCATATCAAACTTGCGAAGTCTGAACGTATAAGGAAAGGATGCGAGACTGAACTTTGTGTAGGCTACTAAATGTTGAGGAAAAAGCCCTAGTCAGCCATACCTCCATTTTCAGATGTCTCTGTTTTCCCCATATCAAGCATTTTCAAAAACTCCATTTTCAGGGCTTGAAAACTTTGGGTTAGTGCGGACGGAAGGCGGAACAGTAGCAAAACTTATGCGTTTTAAGACTAAAACATAGTAGTGTAAACGATGGCTAAATATCACTTATTATATCACCTTACCCAAACCCTAATCCTAAACCCAACCATCAGTGTAAACCTGTGACAAATTTTGAATGGAAACAGACCCTGTTAAGTATATTTTTTAACAGTTACAATGTATACAGTATGTAGGCAATGTATACATAGCATATATATTTAGTGCAATTAATAGACAGACACACACATGTACTTTTTTGAGGGGTTATGAGGACTCTCCATTGACTTAATGTATTTAAAACTCCAAAATGCTTATTTTATCGCCTTAGCCTACCCCTACCTCTTAAACCACAAAATCTGATGCAAATTTTCAGTGATAAGATTTCATTAAATTTTTAACAGGTTTAAATTCTGAGTGCACTCATAAACCACCCCAATATTGTAATACCTAAGTTAGGACTGCAAATCTTAAAATCATCTTAAAAAATTACGCATTGCAAATTTTTTATTCTGCGATATATGTTGTAAAATGAGAACAATTTCACAAGATGAGTTGAATGAATGTTTGTAAATAATCTATCATTTTAAATTGATTGAGAATATTCTGTAGGGGAGTGCATAAAATATAATAAACATAAACATATCTATAAGCATAGATTAATTCAATAAAGAAAAATAAGCTAATTAAATAAACAGCTTTTCATTATTTTCCGAAGAGTCGAAATGTATTCAGGTATACTGTAATTAAATAATCAAATGTAAAATAATAGTCTTTGTTTTATAAACAATTGCATAAAACGGTACATTTTCTTATGCCTTGAAAACCCTCACACAGTAACAGGCCTCAAACATATGCAAAATGTTAAATGATAATCCAGACTCAACATTGCATTCACTCGTGATGTGACTATTGCGAATGATTACGCTGCGAAACGATATATTGTGCAGGCCTAACCTAGGTCATACCCTAATTCCTAATACCCTGCAAGTCATGTCATTATACAATTTTTTTTTTTTTTATAAACCAACAAAACCAGTACAAGTGTGTATGTGTAAATAGAACAACATACAGTATGCAAAATGTGTTAAAAACAAAAACAAAAAATAAGACAATATATGAAGACATTTTCTGGATCTTACAAAAACAGTTTTTGGCAAGTAAAATCAGCATTTTGGTGTTTACACATTCGCAATATTCATTTGATAAACTGTTTTAAAATATCTAACTCAATGTGTTTGATATTCCACCACAAATAGGGCAATAGGAAAGTTATAGGAGTTTTGCATTTGTCATATTGAAGTGTCTGTGTTGCTTATTGTGTTTCAGGTGGCTGTGTGAAGGGGGACCCCCAGGGCTGGACCCATGAGGAGTCAAAGAAGATGCTCGCAGCCTGGGCGCCTCTGCTCTTCTTAGCCATGTGGGTGAGAAACGCCACCAGTGGCCCGCTCTCATTCAGAATAGGTGAGTAAATGTCTCGCTGCTTCTAAGCCATAAAGCACACCGTTATCTCTGGCCTGCATCTCCCATTCGCCCTCATGCTGAACGGTGTAATTTGTAATCGCTGTTAATTAAAGTGATGGGGTTTCACACCAGATTTGCTGCCTTAAGGCGGACTGTAACTCCCAGAATTAACACACTGGAAAAGGAGGATGAGCATGTGGACGGCGCTTGTTTTATGTTGACGCCGTAAACAAAGGCTAGTAGAAAAATTAACGGTTTGCGGTGTTGTAACACTTGAGGAAGTCTGACTCATGGAGGTCACTCTATAAACAAAGACTCTGGTAACACTTTAGTTTAGGGAGCAGGAATTAGATTCCTGTTAATGACTTAGAACTCTATTTGTAAATGACTAGTTAGGGTTGTATTAGCCATTGTATTGCATTTAGTGGGCATTTTATAGTATGCTAACATTTATATTTTAAAATTCCTTTTTCATATTTATATGAATTATTTTTATTTTCAACCCTCAATCCCGCAAGCTTTTATATTATATTTTTATATTATATGAATTAATACTTTTTTTAGTCATGCATAATGTAGCTGACTTACTGCATGCTCCTGACTGAATTTAAATACTGAATTTGAATTTTAATGCAGGCATTTTTTACTAATTATTATTATTCAAAAACATACAGTTATTCTGGTGCTGAATGCCAATATACTGGTGAATGCATAAACAGTTATAGCTGTTGTTGAATGTCAACAAATTCTACTTTCAACATACTTTTCGGCTTAGTCCCTTTATTAGTCAGAGGTCGCTACTGTGGAATGAACCGCCAGCTTATGTTTTACGCAGAGCATGCCCTTCCAGCTGCAACCCATCCCTGGGAAACACCCATACACTCTCATTCACACACATACACTACGGACAATTTTAGCTTACCCAATTCACCTATAGCGCATGTCTTTGGATTTGTTGGGGAAACCGAAACACACGCAAACACGGGGAGAACATGCCAACTGACCCAGCCGAGACTCGATCCAGCGACCTTCTTGCTGTGAGGCAAGAGCGCTATACCCCCTGTGCCACCATGCTGCCCGTTACAATAATTATATAAAACGTAAACATTGAAACTAAATATGATAATAGCTCATGATAAGCTTTAATATACACCACCTGACAAAAGTTTTGTCGCTTATTCAAGTTTTAGGAACAGCAAATAATAACTTGACTTCTAGGTGATCATTTGGCATCTGAAATGGCTTATATGAAAGGCAAAGGCCTCTAGATTATGATTATTTTACCAAAGTATTTATTTAATTAAGACAGTGTGGTTTGAGATCTGACTTTGCTTAGACAAAAGTCTTGTTACTTAACACAAATAATGTACAGTATAGAATATAGTCATTGTGCAGTGGAAAAGGAATGAATATTGTGTGACTCCCATGATCTTGGATAACTGCGTCCATACATCTCTGCAATGACTCAAATAACTTATTAATAAAGTCATCTGGTATGGCAAAGAAAGTGTTCTTGCAGGACTCTAAGAGTTCATCAAGATTCTTTGGATTCATTTTTAATGCCTCCTCCTTCATGCTACCCTAAACATGCTCAATAACATTCATGTATGGTGACTGGGCTGGCCAATCCTGGAGCACCTTGACCTTCTTTGCTTTCAGGAACTTTGATGTGGAGGCTGAAGTATGAGAAGGAGCGCTATCCTGCTGAAGAATTTGCCCTCTCCTGTGGTTTTTAATGTAATGGGCAGCACAAATGTCTTAATACCTCAGGCTGTTGATGTTGTCATCCACTCCGCAGATCTCTCGCACACCACCATACTGAATGTAACCCCAAACCATGATTTTTCCTTCACCAAACTTGACTGATTTCTATGAGAATCTTGAGTCCATGCGGGTTCCAGTAGGCCTTCTGCAGTATTTGGGATGAGTTTAGTATTTCTAAATGGATCACTTTAAGTTATTATATGCGGTCAGGTCAAGGTAGTTATATTTATAATATATATATTTAGAATTTTTTACTACCACCAAGTGACCTTTTTTAGGCTTGCTCAAGTTTTGTTTACAAAAAATAACAATAATTCAAAAAAAGTTGTACAAGTTTGGAACAACATTACAGTAAGTAAAGGATGACAGAATTATCATAAAAAAACTGTATTTAACATCAAAGAAGCCATTCCCATCAGCTTTAGTTTTGTTGCTTTCCCAAAATTACTTATTACCCCATTCAGAAAACAGTAGAAGCAGCAGTTTAAGAGAGGTATTGCAGCATTTTAAGTGAATTATTTGAAAAGTCCTTGGTGCGTTAAAGCAGTTCTGTGGTTCTTAAGGCAATTGAGGTTGTACCTGACATTAATGTCCAAAACATCGCACTGTATGTTTTATTTTCACGAGAGCACTTCAGACTTTAAAATTACTTTCAATTACATCCTCCCAGAGAGAGCGCTAATAATGTCAGTCATAATGCTGAAGTATAATTAAATGCTAACAAAAAATTAGCACAGGGCTCAGATACTCCGGTTAAGAGATGTTGTTTTTGTGAGTTGTGTTTATTAGCGCCCACGCAGTCTCTGTCTCACTGGAGAAAAGCATTAAAGGACCTTCCCCTCATTAAGGAAATGAATATAGCTGTTTAAACTGACTTCATTATGAAAGAGAAGAAGCAAGGCGGAAGGAAAGATAAAGCAGAAAATAAATAATAAATAAATATAAAGTAAAGCAGCCCATTTAATGTAGGTCTGGGCTTTCAATGAAGATGAGAATGCCGTCTAATCTATCTGGCACCATATTGAGCAGTACAAAATGTAAATTTAGTTCCAGCTGATTTAGCGTGTGGTTTTGCGCGTGTGTTGTGTGTAGAAGTGTGAAGCTGTTAATTCACTGTGCTTGTGAGATGTTTGTGCTCGGTGAAAGAGCATTGATCTGCTTATTCGGTGGCATATTGCAGAAACAATCCCTCTGATTCAAGCGGCTCGGGGATCAGATGAGGCGGCGTGCTCTCATCCACACCAAACAAGCTTCTGCTTCGGTAGATCAATTATTAGCTTCTGTTTCTGTCATCTCCTTTGTCATTCAAGCGGTGAACAGACTTACCAGGGTATGGTTGGGTAATTAAGCTGCCCTGCTCTCCTCCACTTCTCCCTCGTCTCCTCACCTCCTACACCTAGAGAAGCACCTCCACAGTAAAGGCGGCTCATCACTGTCTTGTTTAGTTGACGATTAATTAAAAGGTGTGGCTTCTGTTTTTACCAAAGCGGCTCTGTCGAAGTCTTGTGTAAATAGCGCGGGTGGCATTAACCTCTTTTCTTTCCCGGCACGTTGATGTGCTGCTGACTGCTCTGCTGGAGATGATATTTAACACGCCTGCCCCTCCTGTCCCAATGTCACTGTCTTGACTTGCACAATGAAGGCCAAAATAGCATCCCAGTGTCAGGCAAACAGAAATGCGGTGCTGTTTGGATACACTCACGCAGAACAGAAGGTACATCAGCTGTCACTAGGGTTGTACCTTTTTAAATGGTGCATTTTTGTACTCTTTAGACACCACTATGTACCTTTTAGGTGACATTGGCTACGTTCACACTGCGAGGTTTAGTGCTCAAATCAGATTTTTTCTCAGATCAGATTTTCTTGCATGGCTGCTCACACTGCTCTTATAAATGTGGCCAATAGCAGATTTGCAGTGTGAACAGATCCTGTTCCTAAACTGACCCGCATGCGCAAAAGTACTGATACGGACAGCACAAAATGTCAAACTATGCACACAATGTGTATACTGTATGAAGTAACACCTTGTCAGATCATGCTTATGATTATTACTCTTTTCACAGACAACCATGGTGTATTTCATGAACTGTAAAGGGTTGTTCTGCTACTACTAATGTGTTTTTCGGCATTTGAGACCTAAAATAAGTCTCTTGTAATTGAAAACACAGATTATTTGTGATTTATGACAAGCGCGGCGCATGGCGCTCTGACCACCGGTGTAGTGAACTCATCAGGGTTAATGAGCAGTTGCTTTATCTCCGTTTGCAGAGTTATTTCATTTTACTTCGTTATAAACGGCAGATACGTGCAGAAGGAGGGTTTGGGTGCTCGAGCACCTGCCTTTTTTTCTCTCGGAGAGAAAGTTCCCCCTCCTTTGCACACGGATCTCGTATCCGCAACTCCCACGATGCTCTTCAGCTTCGCGATAAATGCTCTTCAGCTTCCCGTGCCTCAATCGTTAACCAGATTAATTAACAAGCACCAGTTTTTCCTTCAAAATCTTTTTCAACATGAACAACCAACTTTCTGTGGTAAAGTAATCGCCCTGTGTGTCATTCTACTACGCTGCTGAGGAATAGAGGATGTCTGCAGCACAGAATGATGACGCATGTCGCTGGAAGATTATGTAAAAGTCACATGAAAGCCGACATAACTGTTCACACTGCGGTCGCATTGCAAGACATCAGATCTGTGTCTGATTTAAGACTACAAATGAAAGTGGCACAGATCTGACCTAAAAAAATCAGATTCCATGTGGTTTGGGCTGTTCACACTGTCATCATGAGGGGGGAAAAATCAGATTCGGGCCACGTTTGCCTGCAGTGTGAACATAGCCATTGTGAACTTTTAGGACCTTTTGAAAATCACCATTAAAGTGACCTTTATTTGATAGGACAGTAGAGAGTATTGACAGGAAAGCATGGGAAGTAGAGAGAGGGGAAGGATCGGCATAGGACCGCGAGGGCGGAATTGAACTCAGGTCGTTGTGAGCACCGGAGTGCATGTGTCAATGCACTAACCACTACACCACTGGCGCCGATGAGTGTACTTGTTGATAGTCTCGTTCTAAGACATTACGCCAAGTATTTTCACCCCTCCAAGTGTCATTGTCACAGATTTTCTTGGTTTCATAAATTTTACATTTTTAAGTAGTTTAATCTAATGCATTTTACATAGTTAAAGTGGCTAAATTAAAGGTCTTAAGCCCTGTTTTTACTAATACATTTTGGTTTTAAAACGCATATGTTTTGCTAGGGATACGCCTTCCGTCCACACCACCCCGGAGTTTTTGTGCACCGAAAACGGAGCGTTTTGAAAATGCTGAAGAGCCTGTGTTCATTTTAAAATGCTGCTGCCCTGTGTCAGTGCGGATGGAGGAAAATTGAGACATCTGAAAACAGCCTGACTGCAGACAATCGCATCTGATTGGGGCTTTTTCTCAATATTAAGTGCATAAAGTTTAGTCTTGCGTCCTTTCTTTGTAAGTCCAGACTTCAAACTCTCGAGGAAATCTTCAAAGGGAACAGTGTACTTTATACCTCATTCACATCACCCTGGCTACTTTGTTTCACTTAACAATAAAATGAAAACATGTTATAAGGAACTGCCTATTTTCAGTTTTAAATTAACAACAGACAACAAAAATGTTGAGGCATCGTGTAGCTACATATTTATAGGACCGTCATCTTCACTGCATGCACATTTAAAACAAAACAGAGCCTATAACATAACTGCCTTTCATTTTCATTAAAATACTAAACATACCCTGTCTCTTTTGCTGAATATAAGTTTTAATAATCAATAATGGCCATTATAAAAGTATAATGTACAATAAATGTATACGTTATAGGCAATAAAGGTAAGCAATCAGTCAAATGTGCAGAATCAGTGTACGTGGTTACATAATATATTAATTTATCTTTGCGCTCAGCCAAAACACGTTACCTGAGAACAAGTAATAGATTCAAAAGACCGAAGAGTCGTTAGATAGAGACAAGATAAATTAAATAACACGTTTAACAACTATAGTAATATGTCATCCAGTGGTATATCCTTGATGATCATGCGCTGGAGTTTTGTGCTCAAAGCACCCGCTGACTGCCTGGAGCTCATACATCCGCATATGCTGCAGCACATGCCAGAGTGTGTGTGTTGTCTCATGATGTGTGCTTTCAGTGGTGTAGTGTGGACAGAGATATTTCAGAAACTGTAGGTGAAACACCAGTGTGGACGAGGATTGTTTTCATTCTAAAATGCTTTTCAGCAAGGTTTGAGATGCTAGAGATTTGGGGCTTAAGAAGGTTTGTGACCACAGCTTTATGAGATTGATATGGTTGTAGTAAACTTTTTGAGATTTTCGCTAATGAATGGTGTAGGGGTTGCAAACTGATGTCAGACCCTTAAACATGATGGACAAAAGTGAGACCTAACTGTCAGTCACATGGCATAGTGGACAGTTTTTGCCCATTCAAAGCAGCCAGCATTTCCAGAGCTTCTGGTGTTGAGGACACCAGCTTGCCCCCAGCTTGCTTAAAATGTGTTTCTTACATGTTTACTGAACATTTTATAGAGATTAAGCTAGGGCTGGGCGATTAATCGAAAAATAATCTAAATCAACATTCAGAACCTATAATCAATCTAATTTTCCCAGGTCGATTTTTTTTTTTCTATTATTTTCCCTACCATGTATGGATTCATGTGACCCCGCTCTATTTAGGCTGATTTTCTTTCAAATATGTACCTGCATGTTGCGACGACAACTAGCGCAAGCTCTTTGATTGGTCGGTTTGGTAGTGTTGACACGCGTGGAGAGAGCCCTTTGTTGTAGCAAGTGTTTACAAGTGTGGAGTCCTGTGGAGAAGCTACAGATGGAAACTTTTGTTTTGTTTTGCCTTAAAAGTCTGAGGCTGGTTTATACTTCTGCAGCCACATTTGATCTCTGGTCAGGTAGGACGATAAACCCATTCTTGAGCCTTACTTTGATCTAAATTGACAATGATTGTAAGCTGTGCCAGAGATGCCCTGAGATGACATATTTTCCATTACATTAAAATTACTATTTACATTAAAATATTTGTTTACAGAAAATGCAAGAAATGCCCTGCTTAAACTATTATTTACTGGTTGTATTAGAGTTATTTTATTTAGAAGAGATACTGCTTATTTTCTACTGAAAATAATTTATTTTGTTTCCAAAAGTGCAAGCTATTTTCACTTTATATAAGAAAGTGACTGTTTGTTTTAGGCAATGCAAGTTTTAATTTCAGTTGTTCAACACTGATATTCAATAAATGATCACAGATAGTTGATTGTGTGTGTGTTTTCTTTAATTATTTTAAAATCAAGCAATGCACTCTCCATTCAAAAATCTCATATTTTCTGAGATTCTTCTATGTATGTATGTATGTATGTATGTATATATATATATATATATATATATATATATATATATATATATATATATATATATATATATATATATATATATATATATAATCATTTATTAATCATAATCGAGGTAAAATGTTCAGTTAATCGAGATTTTGATTTTAGGCCAAATCGCCCAGCCCTAGATTAAGCTACCCTGAAAAATGACTGGTCAACATTTCAGTCATGTAAAACAAATGGAAAATAAGATAAACGCAACTTTTTATATGATACAAATGTAGCACTATCCTATATTGTGGGTGGTAGTATATAAGAATTAACTTGAACATTTGTAGGAAACTTGTAAGCACATACCTATGAGAATTAATGGACAGAAAAAAGTAAAGGAGTAGTTGGGCATCTACAATAAAATGTTTGCTGTGATAATTTCTTCTTTAATATCTCACTTTTTGCTTTAATTATGTGTGAGCATAACACAGATCATAATAGTGCAGCACAAGCATTCACTGGAGATATTGTACATGCATCTAGCTGAGCTTCTCATAAGCAATTCACTAATGTTAAACTTTTTTTAGCCTTGGGTATTATTGAAATAAGATGACATAACTGATCTTCCAGTAAAAAAAAAACAGACTTCTTTAGGGTAATGCATGTCTGAATTATCCAAACCATCTGTTAACTTAAACTCCTTACTATGGATTGCAAGTTCAAATTCACATGCTTCTATCCAATCAACAAATAGTGAGTAAGACCAAGTCCCTATCTTGCATTTAATTCACATTATCAAAGTCAATCATCTTCTGTTGCATCACAAATTTAAGTTGAGAAATCTGACAAATAAACTGTGTTTTGATAGAGCTGTGGGTTAGTGTTTAGCCACCTGTATTGACCCATGGAGCTAACAATCCCTTTCTGCCTTTTGACATTTTCGTGCTCTTCCCCCATGCTATGACTTCTGCATGTTAGAAAAGACTTTTATATATATCTGGATGTTTTTTTAACGATCCCCTCTGTCTTGCTATAAAAATGATAAGCTGTAAGTTTCAGAGTTTGAATTTCCTCCATGACTTTTTCCTCGTGTGTATTGAATAATTGAAGTTGCGGGGCCTCCGATATAATAAACTATGAGGATGTAAAGAAAAATCAATGCTGCCACCTCCCCTTCCCTCTCAATCTCTAAGTACACACGATCGTTCATAACCGGACAACAAGAAAAAAAAGGAATTTATGGATTCTGCTTTGGATAGTACATTTTGCCCAGCTCGGTTTATGCCAGATAACATCTCAGACAGCCATCACTGTCACCTCTCGCTTCTGAAAGTGCATCCAGACGTGACCTAATGTGCAATAGAGAATGGTGATTGACTCTGTGGTTTCGTTGACCCTCTTAAGTTTATTATGCCTTCAAATGGTGACCAATTGCTGCTTTCAAGCTGTAAAAGTGCATAAGTATGAGAGTGTATCTATGCAGGTGCAATGCACGTGTGTTTTGTGTGTGTGCTTTGAGAGAGGCGGTAAATAACTCAACTGGTTCACCGCTGGAAAGGTAAGCTGCTTAGCCATTTTTTAGGCCTGCTGGGGGGGGGGGGGGGGGGGGGGGGGGGGTTGTGCTGAAACAGTGATTGATGCGTTATTGTGTTACCGTGTCTGAATATAACCAAAGCAGTGCACTGCAGGTCGGTGAGAGGAGAAATGTTCATGGCCTCTGGTAGATACAAACATAAATTGCAATTTTGGAGCTCAGCTATGTAATAGCGAGTCAAACTATGGAAAATTTTAGAAGTAACTGGTATATATCTTACATTCTATATAATCTTGTTTATATAAAACAAAATCTGTTGTTATGTATAATAAACAACAAAAACTCAATTTTGAGAATTGATTTAATTGTTATATTTAATAAGATTATTTTACATTAATGCCATTTTAAAGATTTTTAAAAAATGTTAAAACATGTATCTGTCACAATCACCAGCGATATAATCCTTGCAGATCGCTGGAGAACTACACATCTGTCACTGAACTGGACTACAAATACCATCAAGCACCTCACACACCAGTTCCTGATTCCCCCTAATTAAGCGCACAGCTGGTAACTCATCATGGAATGATTATCTGGACTTTATATTCACCTCTCTCTCACACACACACACACACACACACGCACACGCACACGCACACGCACACGCGCACACGCACACGCACACGCACACACACACACACACACACACACACACACACATGTTTATATTTTTTTTAGTCTTGTTTTGCCAAGCGAACATTACAAAATGGTTTTCCTGTTTGTTTTGTCATGTTTTGATCCATGTCTTGTTTATCATTTTGATTCTTTGTGCCTAGCCTGGCCATTTGCCTGTATTTTGAGTTCATATTTTAGATTACCTTTATGCTAGTGATGGTGAAATGAAGCTTTCTGAACCAGTAAACCATTTAATTCAATTGCATCGGAAAAGGGGTTCGTTAGTCAAAGCTTTCCAAATCAGAGCTCGATGAGGACCCCTGCTGGTTAAAGTATGGGAAAGCACTGTGCTGCAAAAAGTTAAATGTTCACAACCAACTTAACCATGTACTGTATTAACACAACAATAGTTACTGTAGTTTTTTATGTATAAGGAATGTTATACACCACAGATAACTGTAGTAAAATCTAAGATATTCAAAAATATGGACATTTATTGTATTCTAATCAGTCCTACACCCACTCATTCTAAGCGGAGACCGACAATTCCTGCATGGGAGGCGAATGCTCTAAGGAGGCTATGAAAGTGAGGCTTTTGTGCTGCACTCACCAGCTGACCTCCGCCATACACTATACTACAATATGCTGGAGCATTCTTTAAAAATAGTTGTAAATAATATGCTAATACACTTCAGTATAGTTTAAAAGCTTTCTTACTATAAATTACTATTGTACTTCAGTTGAATAACTGGTGTGCGGGACCGGTGCTGTGCTTTGAAACAGTAGAAATGGATGTAATCGACGCCTAAGCTTGTGCTATACACTTTACTGACCCACGAGGGTGTTTAAACCTTTGAATCAAAACTTGAAGCAGTCACATAGGCATAGTTGAAAATGAAGCTTCGGACATCACTGGTCACGTGATTATGGCAAAAAGAATCAAGCTCCAGTACACTGCTTTACTGCAAGATGTATCATTTTTTTCATACATGCTTCGAAGCCTCGGTGCATAACATCACATCCCTACTTTATGCTCCAGTTTGCTCCTGTTTGACCATTGTCTGCATGGCTTTTCTTGTTAATAAAGACTATTATAATAACCATTTATTGTTAATAATAGCCCTATCATTACAGAATCAAAACCTACACTGTGAAAAGTGATTAGTTATTTAACTTAAAAAGGTAGTAAAAGCATTCCCTATCTGTCTGTCTGTCTATCTGTCTATATGTCTGTCTGTAGATCTGTGTTGTTTTTGCAACCAGATTTAGGTTCAAAATTTATTCAGGAATTAAAAGCCATACATTGTATTTGTCTAATGTTTCCCCAAATTGGTTTGCATTTTTAGTATAATTTTACTTCTTGTGCATTTCCTGAGCACATGACCTTGAGGTTGCCAGCACCACCTTTTCTGCTACACAACACCTGCATCAGCAGATGCGTTCAATTTCATAAGCACCAATATCCAGGACTTTGACAGAATGATTGAGGCGTGAGTGTGTTGTCTGGATAAATTATGGCTAGGTTAGGTGCAAGTCAACATTCTTCTGATCACATGGTTGACCAAGCTGAACCCCTATGATTCATACCAATCTTCAGTAAGTGGCACGCAGTCATGATGAGCTATTTAAATACTCAATGTTTTTGTCCTTGGAGAAAATGCGCATGACGTTTGACTGCTTTGTTTTGTCCCCAACGGCTAGTCCTTTTGTTTAGCTCCTCCACTCATGACTCTGCACAAGGTTGATCAGTGAACTGATCCAAGGCCTTGGATATTTTAAGCAGTCCGGAATACTTCAGGGCCATCAGGCTTCATTAGGAGGCAGATTTTCACAGAGGGTCCAGTGTAATTTACTCTGTCAGAGCCAGACAGGGACATAAGCAGCCGAAAACCCCGTTTTGCCAACTTCTGCTGTCCAAACCGGACCATTTGGCTGCTTCAGTTTCCATCCGTTTATCACGCCTGCAAAAACACGACAGGTGCAGCTATTTACTTCCCCATGTAGTTCAGAAATTAATTTCTCCCCGGAGGCTGCAAGTGTGAAGTGACCTTGTGTCTTCGTCTGACGGAGCCGCTGTGCCACGACACACATCAGCATGCGCTGTTTGACTTTAAATGTTTATTTTTGACACCCAGAGGTGATATATATGTATGTAAGAGTACTCTGTAAAACCTGTTTATTTAATCTGTTGCTTAACAGTTTTGTTTTGTGATTCACTGGGTTTTTTAGCTTATTTAAATGTTTTAATTGACTTTTAGAATAGTGATGTCTATATATTGATTTTAAACTTTTAATAATAAAATTTAACCACAGTTTAAAGGGTCACGAAACACCAAAACACATTTTTTGAGATGTTGACAGTCATATATGTGTCCCACGCTGCTAAAAACACTATTAGGACACATATTTCACTAAAAAGTGAAAATAGGTTGTTTTTGCGTTATTTTGAACAAATGTGTTCTTCCAGTTTGAAACTAGTTTTTGAAGCTGTGTCACGGCGATGAAGTGAAAATGAAAGTGCCAAACTGCTGTTAAAAGTCAACAAATGAATAATTTGGCAAATCAATTTGTTATGCCTCTGTGAAAATCAGCGCATGCCCAAACGGAAACTCATGCAAAACCTTCCCTCTTTCCCTCCCCGACACTCCCACCTAAACAGAGCTGGAGACACCCACTTTCCTGACTTTTTTTCAAACTAGAGGTTTGAAAACACCCTGCTGAGACAGTGGGGATTGGTCACAGTTTTAGCAGTTTGAAACAATATATTATATAAAAATCACACTTTTATCTATCTATCTATCTATCTGTCTATCTGTCTATCTATCTATCTATCCACTGCTTAATTTGTAAATGGATAGTTACCGTCACAGACGTCCACCACACAATTTCAGTTTTCCTGGAACATGACGTTACTAAGCAGTTAATACAAATAAATTATCAAATTTCTTTAAATAGTTTGTGCAATATAACTTTGTGGGTCAACAATGGGTTTACTAACACCACTGACGTTCAGTTCACCATTATGTGCCAAGCAAAAAGGACTCACTCAGTCCAATCTTACCTCAGCCCACAGTTACCTGTTCCGTCATTTTTTCTGGCTGATTGAGATCGCTTTGCTTCTGTCTCCCTCTATCCTGATCCATTCGCACAGGTCCATCTTCTCAAGATCCCTTTTCATCAGGCTTATTATCAGATTTACTCGTGGTTTTAAAAAAATAATAAATGCTTGACTGCCTCTGGCATTTTGAAAATACAATATTATTTAGGTAGGCCACTACACCATTTTTTTTTTTTTGCACACGAAACAATAATCAACAATAATAAGAGTAATTTGTAAATGTAAGAAAACTGATTGGCCGAAAGTGACTACCTTTACATTGTATGCATGCTCACACAATCCACACAGCTTTGCTCGCTGTTCGCTGTTCACTCATTCACATTCTCTCTCTCTCTCTCTCTCTCTCTCTCTCTCTCTCTCTCTCTCTCTCTCTCTCTCTCTCTCTCTCTCTCTCTCACACACACACACACACACACACACACACACACACACACACACACACACACACACACACGCAGGTATTCACCACGCAAAACTTAATGCCAAATCAGTTAAAATAAATCCCAGAACGCAAAACATGAAATCTGACATTTCCCAGAACAGCGGAAATCCGGCTCAAATTAAGCACTGTATCTGTCTGTCTGTCTGTCTGTCTGTCTATCTCAGAATCAGAATCAGAATCAGAAAGAGCTTTATTGCCAGGTATGTTCACACATACGAGGAATTTGTTTTCGTGACAAAGCTTCTACAGTGCAATCTATCTTCATCTATCACTGCCCAATTATTATTATTGCATTTATTATTACATAATATTATCTATTGTTACCTTAATTGTCTTATTATTTTTATTGCAAGACAAAATGTTTTGAAGCAACAAAGTGATGATTAAAAAATGATTTTTGACAATAAAGAATTATGAAATAATTAATAAAAGGACTTAGAACCTGGCACCATCAAATGAACGTTTTTAATTGCTGTTTGATTGGTTGAAACCTAATTGCAAAAGTTGACTCTAAACCCACGGCAATACCGGTGATGTTGTTTTTTTAATTTGATTTTAATGTAATTTATATTAAAGTCTTAACGACTGCATAGCAATGTGTGATGCAATATATTAAAAACAAAATAAAGAATAAAAGCGTGCTATGAAAATTTATGTGCTTGTCCCAGCTATTAGACTGGGTATGTCTTGCAACCACACACACACACAAATGAAATTAAAACATGTCTGCAGGGTTGTTGTTAATCATTTGGCACAGGTTGAAGTTCCAACAAACATATGTCAGATTTTCTTTGACATGTAAAGGCTGCTTCTGGGTTGTGTTTCCTGGGGAGAGAAGCTGTGGGATGTGGGCTTTCAGTGCTAACCTGACAACATTTCAGTGCTTTAGCTTCGGGTCAGACTGCAGATCTGCTCTTATGATATGTTTTCATCTGCAGCAAAGACGATCTGTGCTTGATTTGACAACTCTTCTTCAGCACCTTGCTTTCTAACTTTTTACATTTCTTTTCTTGACAAAACATTTTATTTTCTTGGATTTTGACTAGTTATCTTTGGTACTGTGATGGTACTGTAATACAGTAACGCAATTAGATTGTAATTACCTTGGTATTATGTTATGTTTGAGCTCATTAAAATAATACATTTATTCAGCACAAGCGTAGTAAGTTGATCAATAGGTTTAGTCAATTATAATCTTTCAATTTTCTCTGTCAAATGATTGCTTTTATTTATCTACCACATTAAGCTTTAAGCAATGCAACTATCCAACATAAATATGTAGTTTTCTTAAGGTCCTGTGGTGTAGTTGGCGGGGGTGGGGGTTGGGGGTCACGACAACCAGGCTTGGCCAATAAAATCCACTTAATACTCCTCAAAGAAGTGGATATCTTGCAAGGGCAACGGCAGCAAAAATTAAAAATAAATAAATATTAATAATACAAATCTGCCACTTTACTAGACTATAAATCCCATCATGCCCGGCACTCACACACCAGTTCTAGATCACCCCTTGATTTCACACACACAGCTGCAGATTATGCTCACTTATTTGGACTGTTTAAGCACCACCGAGACATTAATTTTTTGTAAAGTATTGTTTCATGTCTGGTTTTTGATTTTTGGACTGTTTATGGATTGTGATAGTTTTCTGCCTGCCCTGACCTTTGCCTGTTTCTTGGACTACTCATTAGGATTACCGTTGTTATTTATGTTTTGTTTCTGTTTTGACCCCTGCCTGCCTGTAGTGGTAGGCAGAGCGAGGCTTCGTGAAACACTGAAACAGTCGAAGCAAATGTGTCGAAGCTTCGAAATGTTCGATTATTTATGTATTTCACTGGAACAGCTTCAGCATAGAAACATTTACGCACATTGATGATTTATACTCCACATCGTAGAATTGAGGTTGCAAGTGATTTAGTGGAGCAGTGAAAATTCCTGACTAGCATGAAGAAATAATGTGTTGGAATCCAGGGTGATGCAGTTATAGACATTAGTTTTTAAATGCTCTGTTCTTGTGACGTGTTTTGTTTTAACATTGCTCTGACACCAGAATGCACTTTGTGAACACTTAGTGAATAAAATATCTTGTTTTGGTCATGAAAAAATTACATTAATGAAATGAATAAAAAAGTCAGAATTTTGGAGTATTTGTGCAAGTTGGGATTCAAACTCAAGACATTTGCAGCACAGTTACTTTGAGAATATGCACAGTACACTAGGCTACATATTCTGACCCTGGCAATCAAACGCAGATTTGCCAGGTCTCGAAATGCTTCTGAAATGACCGAAGTTTAGAAACACTTTAGTCATGTGACCTGGTGTTTTGAAACACTTTAGTCACATGACCTGGTTTTATCGAATCACCTTAGTTCGTGTGTTTCGAATCTTGCTTCGGTGCAGTGTTTCAAAACACTTCAGGATCTCGACGTTGTAACGAATATGGCCGATCAGACACATAAGTATTCTGCTTCTATTCAACAAATAATAAACCGTCAGCTTCTCCTCCCTGGAAAAGACTGGATTGTCAGTTGTAATCCGATTCCAAAGGTAGTTACGACACGAAGGAATGCTCAGAACTGGACACACAGCGAAGAACTCTTATAAGCCGGAGGGTGGGTACAAAACCATCCTTATAAAAGCTTGTGACCTAAGGCCACCGCCCAGACAAGAGAAAGACTTGAACCCAGAACTGGAACCCCAGGAGAACCCCAGAGGACTCCAGGGAGCAGGCGGGCACCCAGATAAAATGGGTTAATCACACAGCTCAGACATTTCCATCTCCGATACCTTTCTTTCTTTTTCGTCGAGAGTCTAGTTAAGTTTAGTGTGCTGTGAAACCGAAAACAGTTTTGCTGCCTCAACTTGAAAATCCAGACTCCACTCCATGCCTTGCGAGGACAAAGAACTGACCACCAGCTAGCCACATGCTCAACAAAGGGAGTTCTTCACATCACAAATGGAACGCAAGTAACACTTCCAGGCTACATCTGAACTGGTGTAAACTACATGCCCCCCTAAAGAGACCATAAAAGGGTTAAATTGATTATTTTTGGTTCGCTTGGTTTGGTCTTACAAAATCCAAGGTTTTTCCATTATTACACTCTCTCAAACGTCTATTTTACTTTCTTAACTCTACACTTGTATGAATGTGTGTTTGTGTTAGGTGGTAGTTTCTGTAAGATTAGTCAATAAAACGTAATTTTGTATTAACAAAGGTGCCTGTGCATGTTTACGAATCTAATGTCTTACAATTTGGACTTGCTAACCTGCTTAAACATAAATGGGTTTTCATTTTTGATAGCAATAGCCGTAATTGAAGTCAACTGTCTGTTCGAACGATCGCTGGACGATTCGTTTGTTCCGATTTAAAGAGGCGATTCTTTTGAAGCCCCGTTCAAATGAATCTTCAAATTCCTTTGAGCTAATTCGCTACAACACCGTGTCGAAACATCAGTCCCTACCTGCCTGATCATTCACTAAATAAAGCTGCATGTGGAACTCCTTCTCTGTTGCCAAGCCTGCATTGTTACAATAATAATAGTAATAATTTTGATTGAGAACCATTGTGCTAGGTCAATAAGATCCACTGATCGCCAGTAAGATTCACTGAATGTTCCTCGAGGGAGAGGTTTTCATGCAAGGGCAATGGCAGAAAAAAAAAACAACAACAAAAAAGTGGTTATAAAATGTTTTTAATCAGTGCATATACAGTATACTATCTAGGGTATCGGCTGTTCAGACAAGGGAGGAGGAAATGTAGAAGGAAAATCTTTTATTTTTTAAAAACCTTTATATTCAGTTTTAAGCTATTTTTGTGGATCTTGTTATCTTCTCTTTGCCATTTTAGTACATCATTGTCATGTAAACTTACCTTTTAAAAACACACCACAAAATACAACTACAACACGACTCCAAGCTTTTTAACTTTGTGTGTGTGTGTGTATGTGATATTTCTGGAACATTCAGACTGTTCTTCGCCCAGCAACAGGAACTGTGTCATGCACAGTCCCAGCTTGCATTCACTAACAGGCTTGGCTCATAGCGAATTAACAAATGAACAGCATGCAGCCTAATGCTTACACAATATATCTCATATTGCCAAAGATAAACAAGAGTAGCTGTTTTAAGACCCCACAGCTCTGAGATCCCCACCTTTGGTCTGACTTTTCATCACATCACTGGCACTGTTGGTAGCTTTGTGTCAAACAGTTTTTTTCAATGTATTTAAATTAGTGGTGGGCCATTATCTGCGTTAACGTGCTGTGCTAAGCGAGACTCTTATCGCGCAATAAAAAAATATCGCCGTTAATCTATTCTCAAAGTTGGGTTAGGAGCTGGGTCTATTCTACACAAGCTATGATGACTTTCACCTTGATATTTTAGATTTTAGATGTAAACCTGACCGGTGAGCCGTCTGACAAAAAAGTGCCCTTCTGAATCAAATCAGCAGGATGCCTGACTTTAACTGCAGTTCGGCATTTTCACTTTAACTCGTGAACATTTCATTCATGCCCCCGTGACAAACTGGGGTATTAGATGCTTATAAGGAGTAAGGACTGGTGAGAGTGTTATGGATTTATATATTTAATAACGCACGTCAAATGGAAAGACTTTTTTTTTCGCATTTCGCAATGTGTGTGTGTGTGTGTGTGTGTGTGTGTGTGTGTGTGTGTGTGTGTGTGTGTGTGTGTGTGTGTGTGTTTGTGTGTGTGCGGTCCTTTACTGACAGCCGCTTTTCCGATCTTGTTGGAAAATAAGGAGAAAAGTCCTACATGAAAGTAACAGTTTGATTGCGGTGCTTATTTCAATAGTGCCACTCATATATGCATACTCCACATCTTAATTCCATTTCTGTTTAGTTCAGTTATGACTTTAGTCAGATTAAGGTGATCAAAATCATCGCTGTTTGGAGTTTATGTAGGCCTACAGTTCAAAATTCATGTTTAACTGAATAAACAGTTAGTAAACACAAGTACATCTTATTGAACAGAATTTATTTTCCTCACCAATTATCATAGTAGAACAGTTTCTCAAGCAGTTTGTGATGCATTTTGGGAACAGGAGATGAGCCCCTGGTCTAATGCGCCACCTGGCTTGAAAAACCCGTTTCTCAAAGACTTATTATTTGGGTAGCACACATATTCTGAATGCCTTCGCCAGAATTCAATTGAGCCATTTTAATCTAGATTAATCTATATTAATTCCGAGATTAATCTAGATAAAAAAAAAAATAATCTATGCCCATCTATAATTTAAATCAATCCACAATCTTTCATTCTTTAGAAGCCAGGGAGTGAATGCTCATTGCAGAGAGAAAGAAGTGGTTGCGATAGACTGTGGCTACACCAGTAATCTATTTATTACATTATTATTATTATTATTATTATTTACATTATTCTCAGTGGTAACAAATGCTCAAATTTCTTTAATTGAGTCGTTTTTTTCAGGAATTATAATTTACTAGGTTGCTTTAACAATGCGTACTTTTACTTTCCCTTGAGTACATTTTTAGTGCTGTATCAGTAATTTTACTCCACTATTTTCCTTCAACCTGCAGTCACTGCTTTATTTTTTCTTGTCTATGAGGATTTGGTTAAGTAGAAAAATTCTGCCCAAACAAAACGCATATAGAAAGTAAATTGCATCATACTAAACTACGTCAAGACTGAGATATTTATAAATGCAGCAGAGACTTTTTATAGACTGCGTATGTCACGGATGATCATTGTAACTGCTAAACTGCTTTAAACAATCACTAAATGCACTACAGTTATGTCTGCAAATCCCTGTGCAAATTGCATGTAAACGCATCAACCTTTAAAAGTATAATACTCATTACTCACTATTCCTGAGTACTTTTGAAAAGTCTACTTCTTACTTATACTTTGAGTAATGTTTACAACAGATACTTTTACTTGCACTACATTTTTTGGCACTGTTACTGGAGTATGATTTTTCACTACTCTTTCCACATCTGATTATTATGAATAATATAATAATGTAATGATTAAGATGCTTACTTTGATTTATTACAGTTAAGGGAGTTGATTTTACAATATTCCTTTCATGTTCCCATTTTACATGTTATAATACATAAATACATTAATAGCACAATTAATGGATGACGCCCCCATGTAGTATTATCCAACTCCAGAATTTCATATATCAACATACAGTTTCCTTCGTTACGCTATCTTATAAAATTTTGGGGTGTAAACTGATGACGCTGACAAATACTTGCTCACAATGCCCGGAAAAACCCTACACAATGGTCATATTGTGATTAAGGAGTGTAAATGTCTGTCCTGTATCTGATACTGTAACTCATGTAAAGGAAGAATACCTTACATTTCTTAACTTAATTTGTGTTTACTTCGACTGTGACTTCCAGTTAATTAAAAAACTTTGTTTACACACTAGATTCTGAATCATAGTATTGTCTTTTCTATATTAATATGTAAATATTGTTGTTCATTTAAATTTATATGGAGTATAAACACAATTTTAAATTGATTCCTAATTCTACCACCAGATCTCCACCGGTTTAAAAGAACAAACAAATATAATTTAAACAAATAAAACTAAATAAAAATATGCATACACACACTCAGAAATAATAAGGCAAAATCTGTCACTGAGGTGGTAACTTTTCAAAAGTTACACTTTTGTACAGTACATTCATTCATTAATATTCTTTTTCGCTTAGTCCCTTTATTAATCTGTGGTGGCCAAAGCGGAATGTACTGCCAACTTATCCAGCATATGTTTTACGCAGCAGATGCCCTTCCAGCTGCAACCCATCACTGGGAAACATCCACACACTCCCATTAACACACATACACTATGGACAATTTAGCTTACCCAATTCACCTGTTCCGCATGTCTTTGTACTGTGGTGGAAACTGGAGCACCCGGAGGAAACCCATGCAAACACGAAGAGAACATACAAACTCCACACAGAAATGCCAGCTGACCCAACCGAGGCTCAAACCAGTGACCTTCTTGCTGTGAGGCGACATCGCTACCCACTGCGCCACCTTGCTGCCCTTTGTACGGTACAGATCGACATTAGTACCTTTAGGGTACACTTTTGTACCTTTAATGTTTACTTTTGTACTTTTATGGTACTCTGAGGTACACATTTGTACATTTTAGGTATTAATATGTACCTTTAAAGGTGCAGTATGTAAGTTTGACATCCAGTGGTTGAACTAGGTATTACAATGCTGGATCAAAACAAATGCAAGCGCAGGTTGCCAGATTGATGAGCCACATGGGCAAGTCTGAAGATCGAGCCTAAAGACTGATTTAAACCGTGTTCTAATGAAAAGCAACGGCATGTGATAGAAGGAATATTTTCCTTATTAAAAGGAGTTTTGTTCTAACCAACACCTAAAATTAATATATTAGAAACTGCTTTTATTTCTTGCAGCTAAAATCCATAAAAATGTGAGTTTGAATGCCATGTTACATGACGTTTATTGCCATATACTGAAATCAGCAGTGTAGTTCATCTCAGATCTTGAAAATAAAATAAACCGTTTGAAATTGAACTTTAGAGCTAAACGCATGTGAGTGATTCAGAATGTTCATTTAATAATGATAAAGTATTAATAATGATATGTATTAATTAGATTATAAACCTTACCATTTCATAAGTGAGTGCATATTCGATGCTTCTGAATGGCTGTATTTAAATTTCTGTCGTGTTTCGTCTGGTGCGAACAGCCAAATTGCTTGTCACAGCAAATTTCGTTGCGTAGCATGTTGGGACACAGGGTTACAATGTAACCTACTCAACTAATACTTACGCACGTCATATTTATATTATTTGCTAAATAACAACCTCATGTTGAGCTCTGAATTTGTGTCTCATTTAAGAGTCTGCTACTGTCCACCGGAGGTCACAATTCGGTCATGAGTGCATGCTTTTGAGAGTCTTTCTGAACGAATGGTATATGCAGTTTTCCAACAAGGCAAGCCAAGATGCTGAAACATAATTGGCTAAAGTGGCATTGGGTGGGTTCAAGAAGCAAAACAAAGACAGGCGTTTTGGCACGGAATGCCCATTTTCATAGCAGAATGTCTGACTTCAGCATTGTTTTTCAAATAAACAAGAATGTTCACTTGGCATGTTTCTTAAATATCTGAAAATATACTATGGTATTTTATGCATTGGAAGAGTCAAAATCTTACATACAGCACCTTTAAGGATCTGTTTGGAACAAAAGTATACCTTTTGAAGAGGTACCACACCAATGACAGATTTTGTATTTCTGAGAGTGCAGTGCATATACATGACATATTGTATATCACATTTATGTATAAGAGTGCAGTACATAAACATTATATATTGTAAAACAAACAAGCAAACAAACAAAAACTTTTCAAATGGTCATCCTGTTCAACATTTATTATTGAACAAAAAATGCAGGAATAATAATTGTAAGACTGTTATACACAAATTATGTTCTTAATCTTGCTGCTACCAGACACATGAACATAACTTTAGTATCTATTGCTGTAAAAGCCTGACCTTTATTCCTTCTCATTTTCCATATGGCCAGTTTTGCTGTTCTTATTAGATAGAGAGCGAGAGAGAGAGAGAGAGAGAGAGAGAGAGAGAGAGAGATATCCTCTTCTGGCAGTGCAATGATGCGGCCATCCTACTGTGGCCAATGGTGTGCCCAGGGAAAAGGCAATCTCTCAGTGGGTGTCATTACCTGTCATTCAGGCTAACTGTGTCCGGTGGGTGCCCCGAGACAGGTCTGGCGTAATTGTATAGGATATGGAGAGCCTGAGCCGGAGTGCAGGAATGCAAGACTGCTAGGGAGACGGCTTGATGGGTGTCGGGAGAAAGCAGGCTGACGTGCACTATAGAGCTGACAAACAAGCTCTCCCATTCAAAGGCAGCTGGAACATTTGGGATATTAGGGCTGCGCGATGCTCCTGAATGTGTTTCAATCATTAGCCGTCCTGGAACAAAAGAATCTCCTTGACGGATGGAGCAGGATGAATAGATGCAGACAAACAGGCCACTGGTTATTTGAAGGTTGCTTTTTTGGCTTGGTTTTATTAATAGAAAACTCTACAGAAATAAATATTTGTTTTTTTTCTCAACATTTTCCAGGGTTGTGTGTGGATAGCACAACCTTGATTTGTAGTGTTTGGTTGGCATCAATGTTCTATGTCATGTTTTGAAGCCCTATTCAGCTTGTAGCCTATATTATGCATCTTGTTGTTATAATGTCATGTTTTATTTGGCCAAATACATTTTCAAATTCCACCAAACTGTACATTCATGGAAATATTATTATTTATTCAGCTTAAATTCGGCTTTACGAGTGGTTTTGTATACCAGGGTCGCATATGAGGCTGGAATTTTTAAGTAAACATTGCAACCTTTTCATATTGCCATTAAGACAGTGAATCGATCCAGAGTACTTTTTTTAATGAAACACATTCTGTCATTCAAAAACAGCAAGGAAAGACTATTATCCATGATGTGTTTTCATGCCTTGCCTGTCAAAACTGTCTCCATATCTCATTTTGCTTCATTGTTCTGTGCACCGACAGTGAACTTTGTGTGACATGGGTGGATTTTATATGAACTGCTTTATCAGCAGCCCCTTAATGAGTAGATCTTGTGTTTTCATTCATCTGCAAGGGCAGGGGTGAAAGTCTTCCCCTCTGGCTGGTCTCTCTTCACCGCTTCGATCTCATTGATCTCCCGCATTTAGACATGAATCCCAACCTGTGGTAAATTTTCCTCAATTATTCATGAGAACACCTCACAGCAAAGTCCAGCACGCAGCAGGCCTCATGAAGCTTTAATATGACAGCTTGTGAGCGGCTATTTAAACGAATGTGTGGAGAAAGATTACGTCGCTGAAGTCTGGTTTCTCTTAACCCCTTCATTAGTCTGATGTTGATTCAGTCAGTGAAAGTCCCAGGACAAATGGATGATGTCTTTCAGTGCATTCTTATTAAAACATGGTTAGGATTTAACAGGCAAATGCATTACAATGTAGGCAACAGATGGGAAAGGGCTGACATGGCCGTCAGCCTACTCAACAGAAAATCGATTCAGTTTGTTTTAAATTTGCTTTTACATTTTTTCTTTTATTGATTTTGGGGTTATTTAAAGGTGAAGAAGTGAGGAATAAAATAATTTTGCGATCTTTTCTCTTTAGTAGTTTTTCAAAGTACAAAGAAATTGATCAAAAATGGCTGTAAATAAATAATAGTGGTAATAATAACATTTTAACTGTGAATTTTGGGCCAGATTCAATTCCAAAGCCTATGATGATAAGGTGATTGTAATCTAGAAGAACATATTACCCTAGAGGCGTTAACATAGAGGTGTAGAAGGACAGATTAGCCTCTCTGTTGACAACTGTGGATTAAAGACTAGTGAGGAATAAAATCAATTTGTAATCTATTCTATTGTAACCTAATATTCTATTATCAGTTTTTCAAAGTACAAACAAATTGATCAAAAGTGACTGTAAAGACATTGATTAAAATAACAATACTAACATTGTGTCATGGCGGCTTCAACAAATAAGAACTGTTTGTTAAGCAGCAGATCAACATGTTAAAATAATTTGTATAGGATTATGTGACTATGAAGACTAGAGTAATGGTGCTTTGTAGATTACATGCACCTTATTATCATAGGCTCTGCTGTTGAATTCAATCTGGCCCTAAACTTACAGTTAAAATGTTATTATTACCACTATTAATTCATTCATTCATTCATTTTCTTTTCGGCTTAGTCCATTTATTAATCAGGGGTCGACACAGCAGAATGTACCACCAACTTATCCAGCATATGTTTTATGCAGCTGCAACCCATCACTCATACACTCTTATTCACACACATACACTACAGACAATTAAGCTTACCCAATTCACCTATAGCACATGTCCGGAGTACCCGGAGGAAACGCATGCGAACACAGGAAGAACATGCAAACTCTACACAGAAATGCCAACTGACCCAGCTGAGGCTCGAACCAGTGACCTTCTTGCTCTGAGTGCTACCTACTACGCCACCATGCCGCCGCATTTATTACCTTATTATATAAACTGTGTGTGTAATTGTATAAATGCCATTTCAACTGTTTTTGTATTTCTTATAAATCTAATATTTTTCATTATATTACATTTATTTATTTATTTATTTATTTATTTATTTATTTATTTATTATTCATTCATTTTCCTTCAGCTAAGTCCCTAATTTATCAGGGGTCGCCACCGCGGAATGAACCGCCAATTATTACAGCATATGTTTTATGCAGTGAATGCCCTTCCGGACATAACCCAGTACTGGAAAACACCTATACACTTTCGTATTCACACACACACACACTTATACACTATGACCAATTTAGTTCATCCAACCCACCTATACAGTGGTCCCTCGTTAATCGCAGAAGTTACATTCTAAAAAAAGCCCGCAATGGGTGAAGCAGTTACAATTATTATAGATGTTTTAAGGCTGTGAAACCCCTCACTACACTATTTTCTCAGATAGACATTAACATTTTCTCACTTTTCTCTCATGTTAAAACACTCGCGTAACTTCTGCCTTCCTTTAGCTTGTCCAGAAGTCAAACTTTTTGAGCGATGGTAATCTTCCTCTGCCTTTTGGGTGCTACCATGGGTGCCTTTGATGGTGCAGAATGTGTCGTCGACATTATGGGGTTTGTTGGAGAGAAAACCTGCAAACATACAGTACAGCACTTCAGAGACACACTTCTAACGATCAACGATTTATGTACATTTAGCAAGCTGAACATATTCTACTGTACAGGAGACACGGCACAGAGGAAATTGATTGACAATAGTCATCTGCCAATCAGGACGCAAAACACAATGTGCTAAACAGGACGCAGAGCACAATACGCTGTACCACTGTAGCGCATAACTTTGAACTATGGGGGAAACTTGAGCACCCGGAGGAAACCCACGTGATTACGGGGAGAACATGCAAACTCCACACAGAAATACCAACTGACCAAGCTGGGACTCGAACCAGTGATCTTCTTGCTGTGAGGCGACAGTGCTAACCACTTTCACTTGGCAGTTCATTCTGCTGTGGCAACCCCTGATGAATAAAGGGACTAAGCTAAAGGAAAATTGATGGATGAATGAATGAATGAATGAATGAATGAATGAATGAATGAATGAAATAAAAGATGTAAGCATGTAAGCAGAGGCCAGCTAGTGAAGTGCTGTGCAGGTAAACCTCACTCCTCTGACCTCCATGCGGAAGGTTGCCAGTTTGATCCCAGCTTAGAGCGGGTTGTTTGGTGAAGGACCAGCGGGGGTTACGTTGGTACCATGACACTGATGGGAGTAAGGTTTAGTGTGGTGAATGTAGCAGAGGCCAGCTTGTGAAGTGCTGTGCAGGTAAACCTCACTCCTCTGACCTCTAGTGACGGACACTAGGGGCCATGGTCTTTAGCCTCCTTGATAGAGCAACTGACTCCCATGCGGAAGGATGTCGGTTCAATCCCAGCTCAAGGCAGGTTGGGTGGTGAAGGACTAATGGGGGTTACATAAGCATGCATGTGCTGTAAATCACATCTGTATTTTGCAACATTATATTTCTCGCAAAAATATATATATTTAAGACTGGGATGTTTATAAGTTTATAATCAACCTTCATCATTATCCAACAGTAAAAATGTTGTTGTCAAGTTTGCTTTGACTCATGACCCATATCCATGTCAAACATCATCCTTCACTTGTGCAAAAATGTCTTTGACAGCAATTGTTCATATATATTGAGCAGTGCCATTTGTTCTATATACATTTGTTTGACTGCATTTTAGTTTTTCATAATAAACAGACTGTGATGTTAAATTGTTAAGTAGCAATGGTCTGAATTAAATATTTTGTGTGCTCATGAGTATTGGGTGAGGAATATTAACCAAAATTAACGTCTCAATTTCAAGACTAATTGCAAAATATTCTTTTTTACCTGTCAGAATCTTTATAATATATATATATTTTTTCACATATTGACTTTGTACTCTTCATATTCAATTGCCCACCCTAAGCTGGCATCCTAGTAACACTGAGCTGGTCCGAAATTGAAAATGCTCCAACTGAATCCGCCCCTGCACTCATGTTCAAATGACACTTTGGAAATTGTGTGTCAGTCAATGTTGTGTCTCATCATCTGGACTGTTTGTGCTGTGGGATTGGATTCATTTTGCAGAGGTTAGCTCCACGGCACGTATGCGGGGATACACAATAACCAACTCTCTAACTAATAGAATAAAAGAGCTCTACTTGTGAGATGCTGAGTTTCTGTCACAAAGGACTGAGGACAGACGGTCTGGAACAGTCACCATCCAAGCTGAATCTGCCACATGTGGAGTTTAATAGCCTTCTGTTATCGGTCTTCCTACAAAGAAAATGTGTTATTGTAAAATCGAATCTCATTCACAGCACTTATAATTTGTACTAATGGAAAAAAATATATATATTTTCTGCTAAGCCTTTTTACCAGACTCTCATAATTTCCTTCCTTGGAAGTCAAATAGATGCTGTTTTCTTAACTTTTCTATTGTGACTTCCCAAGTCAATATAGAAGACATGAATTCATCTTGAAACATATTATCCGTTCTCTTTTTGTACCTTGGAATATCCTTCCAGCCTGGCCCTCGTGATTATATCCCATATAACCAAGTGATTTCTCAAGATAATTGCTTTTCTATTTTGAGTTTCAACTTTTTTAGCTCACCGATAGTAGTGCAATTGCAGCATGTGTTTAATTTGACTAGCACTAGGCAGGTTGCTGTCTGAGTAAGCTCAGGAGAACATTAGTGAAATGTATAATTTAACATCAGATATGGTACATCTTAGGGTTGCACAGTGGCTCATTGGGTAGCACTGTTTCCTCACAGCAAGAGGTTGCTGGTTCCAAGATGATGAGCGAAATTCAGATGGAGGGAAGGAAGTGATTCTTCTACATAGGAATCGCTATCATAATATCAAAATGTTTCTGGTTGATGTTGTTTATTATTGTTTAAATTGGCCAAATTAAGAAATGCAGAACAGCATTTATAGACTTCTGAAAGTTCTTTCGTATAAAGGGGTGGTTCAAGAAACTGGCTAAAAAACGGAAGAAAAGGTGGCATGTAATAACATTTTTTCAATACATCCATGTGTCCAAACCATTTTTGAATGCGATAATTTATTTTACAGCACCAATACAGGTTATTTACAGGCCTAGCTAAGTGTATAAATATGTTCATGTGTTATATAAAAATACATAAATAACGAGAACCTAACATAACGTACCCTGCCATGTAATCGCTGAAATGACATCTCTGTCTTGTTTTGCAATAATCCAAGTCTTTACTGGCGTTACGGCGGAATAAACAACCGTAACGTGAACATCGAGATGCGCAGCAGCGGTGAATGTTTGTTGATGGTAAGTTTATCGACAGGACAAAAAAAAATGCAACCCTTGCGACAAAACTAGACGGTTAATATTGTGGAGCACTTTTCCCCATTACAAAAATAAATAAATAATAATGTAGACTATGCATCGACACTTTTGTATTCTTTCATCTGTTATTTCGTGATGTCTGGAGGATATACAGGGGGAAAAAAAATAGTAATTTATAATAAACATGTACAGACTAATTGAACCACATAGTAAAGTGTATAATGTGTACATCCAGGGCTTGACATTAACACCCGCCAGCCCGCCAAATGCGGGTAGATTTCAGCTGTGGCAGGTTAGACAGACACAGCCTCTAGCCACTTTGGCTGGTTGGAAATAATTTTTAAATCGTAGTTTTCTTAATAGCAGGGTTCGACCATAAAGATGGCCCAATATTCGTGCAAATGCGATCTTAGAATCAAGAAGCAGCACGATTGACAAAAATAACTGTTCGCTCGCCTGCACGGGTAATGTGATGCGCGCGACTGATAAAAAGTGTGCACGCTCCCGTTTACTTGCACGAAGCAACCGTGCTCTTTGAAATAAACTGGAATAAAAGTGATGATCGTGCCCCCACAGTACTGCTACTTTCAAGAGCTCAAGATTAAAATATATATATGTATATATGCTTATGTAAGCAGCAGCGGTCACTGCTCTTTTTTTTATTATTCTTTGAACAGATTATTAGCAGGCCTAACATTAACCGTATGTGCGTGATCATCCTTTCATTATTACACACGGTATGTTTTTTTTTTACCTGCTTTCTTTTGCTTGAATTTTGTTAATATAGTTTCAATATCATTTTTATACAATAACATTTCTTTAATATGAGAATAACTCCTCATTTATGTGTAGTTAACTGCTGATCTGGGACCTTTATCCAGGACAGACTACTGTATATTTTAGATACATGACAATAGTTCTTTTTTTTTTAAATGTAAATTTTTTAAAGAAAAGTTTTGTTGAATTAAAAAGCACACGTATACAGCTATATTTAGCTTGTTTTGACACATTTCAAATTTGTGGCTAAGAAATAATGATTTATTTATTTTTGGTCAGATATAAATTTGGTAAATCCTTAATTTTGAGCGACAACCCATTTGCTCATGCACATTGAGCAAGCTCATACACAACACAAAACAGTGAAATGAATGAGGAGACATGTGTACATAACACAAAATCTAAATCAAGTAATTTAAACATTACATATTAAATATATTTTACCAACAATAAAAGTGTGGCTAGTGAAAATGGCGAGTGGCTAGTAATGTTGGAAATCTACAAGCCACAGTGGCTGGTGATCAAAAAAGTTAATGTTAAGCCCTGTGAACAACTCTTTGTTAATGAATGCTACAGAATACTGTAGCATAGTAAACTGATGATAAACTAATAAATACTGTAACATTAGTGTAAACTATTGAATAATTTGTTTACTACTACAGTTGTGTTGTAATGTAATATAATTACTACGATAGTTTAATTCAAGTAAGTATCTATAGTATGCTATATATATATATATATATATATATATATAAATATATATATATATATATATATATATATTCATGATATAAGGATCATGCCCATCATATGTGCTTATTTTCTATTTATATCTCCTTTAAAATATTGTACAAATCGTAAAATTACAGACTTTCCCCGATGTCTCCCATTCAGTTTTTTTCCTGCCCTCTATCTGAATCACCAAAACCACGTGATTGAAAACAGCCTATAGTTGGCGGTTCATTCTACTGTGGCGACCGTCGATAAGGACTAAGCCAAAGGTAAATGAATGAATGAATGATACATCTTGTGGTTTCTTGGTACATCACAGGTTTTCTTCTACAGAGCTTTTAAATGCATGGCTAAAACAACATTTCCTACCAAGAACATCTCACTGTAAGGGTTAGAGTGGCCCAGAGAGGTGCTTAGTACAAGTGGCTGGAAGCTTGCCACAAAAGGGTGCAAAGTGTGTGTGTGCGTGTGTGCGCAAGCAAAAATCTAGTGCTAAAGTAGTGCTAATGGCCTATCACAATGTGAAACCTCTCCTGAGGGGTCTAAAGAAGTCGACAGCAAGAATTTGATATTACTCTCAAAAATAAAGGTGGCTTGAAAAACCAATGGTCATTCCTTAGAAGTGATTCTATAGAACTTTTTTGATTCCCCAAGGAATCTTTTAGTGAATAGTTCTTCAACGATGTGAATTTTTGACATAACATATAATAGTTTTGTGTGCGTTTAACCAGTCAATGTAGAAAAAAAACAACCGAAGACCGAATATCACTGCAATTGATTATTTATTGCCCACACCAGTGAAAATATTTGTACAGTGAAAGAATATTAACAATGAATAAATGATAATTTACCTGATGTAGAGGAGGTAGTTTAAATCAAAGAAAGAAATATAACAAAATGTACTACCTGTATTAAACTAAACTAAATATCAAAACAAAAGCAACAAAAAAGAAACATCTTCAACATATCAAAACGTTTTAACAAAACTACTCTAGCTTCAAAACAAAACATACACAAAACAGCACACTCTTCTGAACCTAATGGAATGATAATGAAGTTAATCTGGGTGTTGTAAATGTATAGCGCATGACTTACTTCTACACCCTCTCTGAGGTAATTCTCAAGAGTATCAGTTAACTGGACGAGTTCACGAGCAAACACATTGCAATCTCACAAAGATGTTAGACAAGAGCATTTATCTCGAACCAAAACAAAACCAAATTCTCTCAGACTCATGCACCACCAAGCCCAATTCTATTTTTGTACCCCTATCTCTTCTCCTTCCCCTTGGCCCTTGAAACAGAGTGTGAAGAGGAAGGGCTTCTAAATTTACCCCTAATAAATATTACAGCACTACAACACAGCACATGTCATCATATGTCATCGAGGTCTCTTACTTCATATGAGAGTGACGATGGCGACTGCTGTAGTTATTCCAATTGCATTGTATTTTGGTATATATCACATTATACCAGACAGTGTAAAAAGGTCATTCCCAGCCACTAGACTTTTCTGACAAGGTATTCCGAGTGTCATTGAGTGACAGAATGGTGTAGGACTAATATACAGGAGTTATTATTATGGATTATAGATAGCGAAATTTAGCGTTTATTCATTTATTTATTTTTTTAAGCATGATGGTAAAACACAACACCGTTAAGAATGTGTTGAAACATTTGCTTGTTTGTTGTAAAAATGTATAATTATGACAAAAAAAATACTAAAAAAATACTAAAAATGCAAAAAAAAAATCTCCTTCCATGTGCAGCCATGCTGCCGTTGTAGATGGTGTATTCTGGGAAATTTTCATATCCCTTGTTTTCTGTTGTGGTCCTGAAAAATCTCAGTTTCAAGGGCTATCCAGCCCATCCCCTTAGCTGTACGCCTTTTAGAGAGAGAATTGGGACACTCTTACCCCTTCACGTGAACACACAAAATGAGGGGTAGGGGTAAGGGGAAGGGCTAAGGGGTAGAATTGGGATTGGGCCTAAGAGTGAGAGAGAGACCACCATTGCAGTTAGGGCCGACTTTTTAAACACTATGCCAACCAGCAATTGGAGGTGCGATCCCAGCATCAGCGCCCAATGTCATCAGCACGGAATGCAGATCCTCCAATGCCATTCGTACTTGAAACACACGTAAAACGACACACCCACATGCAAACAGATGCGCGCACACATAATGCGAAAGTATATTCAGCAGGGGAACATAACAAAGAACATTTGTTAAAACTTTAAAGAATCTATCTAAGGAATTTTAATTATTATTATTTTTTTTATTCATTAAAATCATCCATTTGTCGAATGAAAAGGTTCAAGGATATTACAAAGTCTTCATAGTTCAACCGTCTGAGCCAATAAACAACTTTTTAATGGTGTTTTTTAAAATATTAAACAAAATAAGTACAAAATACTAGCAAAAGCTGTTAATTGGTCAACAGTGCTCAATACTCTACAGTGGGTCCCAGTCTGTTAAAGTCTGTTAAGGTCACATTAAACATTTTAAATGGAAAAGCCTAGTCCAATGACAATCATTTTTTATTTATTTATTTTTTATTGAGATTGAATACAAATGATGTTGAATAGTAGGTTATTTTATTATTCTATTGTTATTTTCACTTTTTGACTATTTAAGGTTCATTATTTATTTATTTATTTATTTATTTATTTATTTAAAACTTTCTCAAATTTAAATCATAATTTATAGTACACTCTTACAGATAAAGGTTCTTTATAAGCATGCTTTCTGGAATAACATTTAGCATGCTTAAAATCTCTTTATTAGCTGGGTTCGGTTGACAACCATTACTTTTAAGAGTGAGAGAAGTATTTCTGAGCAAACCATCATTGCCACTATTCATTAGAACCCGGGTTACTTCTTGCGAAACAGGGATTCAGTGGTGCTGAAACAGGACAGAACTCTTGTAAGTCTTGCACGCTGCATGAGCTCAGCCTGTCCCACCCGCACACCTTTGGATTCCATCTTCCCAGCATGGGTTTTCCAGGTCGCTGACGACCGCCCTTCTGCTGCTGGTTAGTGTTCAGATATGCAAGAAGCAGTTGACCCTGAAGATTTAATAAGGTGCTTGTATTCCCTGAAGAAGCCAGGGGTGTTATATATTTAAGGTGAGAGTCTGCCGCAGTCCAGAGCTGCTCCCTTGAATCAAGACTATTGTAGGATGAGCATCAGCCTGCCGGGTAACACGTTGACCTTCAGCCTGATAAAGCCGACGAGGGCCTGTCAATGACCCCAGTCACTCAGGCGTTATATTAACAGTGTGCACACAGCCTGAGCAAGTTATCACAGTGCAGTGGGCTGTGTGATTAACACGACCGCGGTAAACGCCGCCATTGTTTGTTATCTGGCCCATCCATTGAGCCACACTAGGTAATCAGCGTTCTCCAGCCATCTAAGCTAATTGGTCAGAACAAACGCAGAACTGTTGCTGTTATGAGCAATATGTCGTTTCAAATATTTGAGCTTGGCAGCATGAAGAACAACCGGCGAAATACATGGCAACGTGTTTTCCCCTCATGGAGCTTCTGTTTGGACTTGACAAAGGCTATTCTCAGACTGCAGTCAAAATTATTTTTTATTTTTGTAAGCATTTTCCCTCAAATCAGGGGCTGTATCTGTAAATCTAATTTAAATGTTAGATTTAAGGATATAAAAGAGTTTTGAGAAGATTTATGAAAGCAGATGCTGAAAGTGTGACTGTAGGTCTCATCTTCTAAGCAATACACGTGCATAAATATTATTCGAAGTTGAATAAATCAGTGAAGTCAGTTAATGGAAGCTTTATATTGTGGATGTAGTGCATAACATCATTACAAAGGTTGCATGGGGGTGAAAACAAGTCAATAAAATGGTAATGTCAGTAAGACTTTATGAATCAATAATGAGAATAGTCAATTTCAGAAATATTACTTGGATCTTATACTGTGCACAAGAGCCTCACAGTAGGCTAGTAGGTTGTAATTTCCATCCAGCTGGTTTTTATTACTGGATAAACCCTGACTGGGTGATCAGAATGAAATTTGTACTGATGAAAGAAGCTGGAAAATTAGAGGTCAGTGCAATATTTGGAGGTCATTGTGAGCCCCAATGGCAGACAGAATGTTGTGTCTGAATGTGGTCTCTGTGTTTCTCTGTTTATTCAAAATATTCAAAGACAGGTCAACAGTGATTAAATAGGGTCTAATATCTTTTTGTGCTTTTCATACAACTGTTTATATTTGTATTTTTTTTCTCATTATTTATTTATTTATTTATTTATTTCTCTTATTATTATTATTATTGTTAATATTATTATTATTATTATTGAAGTTCATTTTTATTTAATTTCTAAAAAGTATTTAATTGTAGTTAAACTCATCTACAAAACCTTTAATTCTAATATACAAAACATTTAATTGTTTGTGTTAGCAGTTACCATGGTAGCCCATTAGTTGAGCTTTGTCAAACATTTATTTTTATCAGTGTTTCTGTTATGGTCACCAGCAATCTAGTGTTTGCAGATAGTTGCACATATGCCGCTTTACCAAACTTCAACTCCCATCATCCACCTCACACACACCAGTTCAAGATTACACTGATTGCACACACACAGCTGAAGCTCGTAAGGACTAATTACCTGGACCAGTGGTTCTCAAACTTTTTTCACCAAGTACCGTCTCAGAAAAAAATGTCTCTCCAAGTACCACCATACTGTCCGGTATTGAAAAACATAGGCGTAGTAGGCCCAATTAAGCAGCTACAGCTCTGCACAGTTCAAAAACGTTGCAGATTAATTCTTATCATCATGAATATTTAATATTGTCAGTCACTTCAACCATTATAAATAGTTTGAACATTAACACTGTACTGTGCTGACAAAAAATTATAAAAAAGTCAACGTTTAAATAAAAATGTGCTTTTGAAAGTTAGTTTAAAATGGCACTGTTCTTAAAAAGTGAAAAGAAAACTGCTGTACTTAAATGTAAAATATTGGCATAAAGTAGCTTATTCATCAAAACCAGGAAATGTTCCTTGGACCTCATAAATATATGCTATATGTCATCATATTAATATATAAAATCTTTTTCATAAATCTTAAAATATATGTTGCATGTATATATGACTTATTTGAATATCTTTGAAATCTAAACATTAACTTGTATTTTAAATATGTGAATTGGATTTACTTATTTAAATTAGAAATTAGATCTGCTAGAGTAGGCTTTGTGTTTCAGAAAAGCAAGTGATTAAACTATACCTGTCAACATTGGGATATGAAAATACAGGATATGCCCCCAACGACTGTTACAAATATAGGGGGAGGAAATTAGCTTTAAATGATAGAATAACAAACATTAGAAAATAGAAAAAAAAAAAAGGTTTAGCCTATTAAAATCCATTTACTGATCACATCGGTGTTATTGTATGTGTTAAAGGATTAAAAGTGTGATTATTATTTATTTTTTATGTATTTAATTATTTAGCGATTCCTCTACGTACCACTAAAAGGAAGCCTGCATACTAGTGGTATGCGTACCACAGTTTGAGAACCACTGACCTGGACAATAAACACAGCGATCCATTGCTGAGACTTGTTTTTTTTTCTTGTGAGCATTACAAAGTGCTTTCCTTATCTTGCCTTCTGTTGTTTTGACCCTGTGTTTTGTTTATTATTTTTGTTTTTTTACCCGCCTGTCCCGACCTTCATTTGTTATTCTAACTATGTTTTTGGATTACCCATATGCTCCAGTTTGCAGCTGTTATGACCATTGCCTGTCTGATGAATCTCTTAAATAAACTGCACACGCATCCTCACCTCTGTTTCCCCCAACCTTATGTTACAGTTAAAATCAAATGTGCTGCTTCATATTTTATGGAAACCTTGCTCTTTTCGTCTTCCTTTACCAGTTTAAAGGAAAAAAACAGAGATGTTAATATCTAACTTTGCACACATAGTAGTTATGATTGAAATAAATCACACGCAGCTCAGTAGTCGCATACCATGTAGTCAAACAAGGCATATCATTTACAAGACACTTTGCCTTTTTTGGTTCTGACCCTGTATTTTGTTTATTGTTCTTGTTGTTTTGCCGCCTGTCATGACCATTGCCTGTCTGATGATTCTCTTAAATAAACTGCATGTGGATCCCCACCTCTGTTGCCCCCAACCTTATGTTACAGTTAAAATCAAATGTGCTGCTTCATATTTTTATTGAAACCTTGCCCTTTCCGTCTCACTTTACCAGTTTAAAGGAAAAAAAACAGAGATGTTGATATCTAACTTTGCATACATAGTAGTTGTGATTAAAATAAATCACACACAGCTCAACATGTAGTCAAACAAGACATATTACTTTACATATTTCAGTATTGCAGTGATTCTAAAGCTCAAATTGAGATCTAATAAGCAAACAGCAGTCAAAATTCCACACAGTGACTGTATGGCTCTTCATTGAAAATGAATGATTTCTGGTCTATTGTTTGTCAGAAGTAAAAGGCTAATAGAAGGCACTAAGAAAGGTTTGAAAAGGTGAAACAGATGGAGTATAATAGGATAAAGCAGAATGTGGCATTCTTGTAATGTCTTTTAATATATTTTTACCTTGACTACAGAATGACTAATTCTGAAATAAAATAAAAAACACCCAAAACAGAACACAATATCTCATCTTTTGTCGATGTCTCTTATAAGTGAAGGACCAATTTTTGCTGTAACGTGCCTCCAGTTATGAACATATTGGGGTGGGAGGTTTTGCTGTTAGTGTCAATACAGATTTATTATAATTGTCTGCCGTGACCTGAGAGAAAATTTGTGTCATTTTTATAGCTGGTGACATACAGGTGTTAGTGGATAGATTATCTTTGTGCACAAGTCATTAACGACTGAGCATGCTGAGATATTCTGATTATAATCTTTCATTAAGCTGGAGATTTTCCAGGTAGCACTTTGCTCAGCATGCACATGTTTGTGGGCTTGAAGTAATTTAGAATCTTTGCTTCCTGCAGTTTGAGGTCTAGCTGGTCAGCCTTCGTTGGCTTGTTTTACCTCAAATAAACGCAATTGCCATATTAAGTTACACAAAATTATTGCTTGAGTAGCTCATTATTTACCACTAAATCTCGGAAATAGATCCCATTTGGAGAAAAAAAATTCAATTAACTGTGGTCAGTCTAAATAAATAGAGAATTCACTCAAAAATAACAGGTTTTTGTTAATTTAGGAGATGTACAGTATTTTTATAAATGGAGTTTTTCTATTTTAAATAAATCTCAGTCCACATGAAAATGTAAAAATGTATTATGATGCATGTTAAGGGCACACCAAACACACAGGTTTATGCTGGGTTCACACCAAACAAGGAATGAAGTAATTTCGAGAGGCAGATTATCATCACGTGGTGCAAATGACATGGAATACACAATGTGTTTGTAGAATTTGACTAATTCACATCTTCCACGTTCGGTGTCAATCCAGCCGTACTGGCCAATCCAATGCTGAAATCATGGGACAAAACATGGGTACATATACATGGGTATTTTTATTAACATACTTTTCCCTGCTTTTGTTTTTGTTTTTTAAATCTCTGTCCACATGAAAACGCAAAAACACACTGTTAGCCGAACTAACAGGCATCAATAAAAGCCTTTTATGCTTGGTTCACATCATAATGGGGAATTAATTATTTTAGTAAATTGTTTACAAGTCAATGCAAATGTGAGAACAGAGGCGAATTACCGCCCTGACACGAAATACGCGATGTGGAATTTACCTCATTCACGTCTTCCATGTTTGGTGTAAACCCAGAGGTATCGACCAATCAGAAAGGAGAAAACAGCGCTCACGCTGACATCATGAGGAAAAAATCCAGTTGTAGTGTCCACACAACCAGACTGTACTCGGAGTTTTCAGAAAATTTTGGTTTCAGTCACCTGATACTTTTTTGAGTAAACAAGCGGCAAAATTGTATATAAAAAAGTGTGGTTTTAAAGAACAACAGGCCTTAAATATGCTTTTACATAAGATGGAGTAGGCTAATGCAAATCCATAGCATCACACATGACAAAAAAGTGGCTATTTTTCAATTAACAATTATAAAACATTTACCGTTAAAACAAAAGCAAAGCTAGGAGGACCTCCATTTTTAAATGTATAGTACTTCATGACACATGGACCAAACTATTAGTACAAAGTTTAACTGTTAACAAACTGTTTAGTTCAGTAAGCCAAAACAAAATATGAAATACCTTTAAGGTATTAAATAATTGAACAGATAGGATTTATAGATAGAAAGCTAGACAGATAGCTAGATATCATTTAAACAAATCAAACAGGCCACAAACAGGGAGCCCAAACCCAATGCAGCCTTTATTCACGAACAGGAAAAATCTACCTTAAAACCTCTACAAGCTGAATGTGCAATATTGATTATTGAGTAAAAAATATAGTATTTAAATGTAAATTTAATTTTTAAATGCTAATATTACAATCGCTTTTCAGTACTGTGTTGCGGCTGGAAGGACATCCGCTGTGTAAAACATGCTGGATAAGTTGGCTTTTCATTTCCCTCTGGCGAACCCTGAATAATAAAGGGACTAAGCCGAAAGAGAAAATGAAATTAATATTATAAAACTGAATAAGTAGATGAGTAGATATGAACATGTTTGGAGTTACTTGTTTACTTTGATCAAAAATAAAGGTCTTTATCAGGTTAGAAATAATGTGAAATTATTGCATTAGCAGGCATTTTGAAAGCAGCAGTACAGTACAGTACATTCAGCATTTTCATTAGCAGCGGCTGAGCTGAAAGTGACACGATCGACTTGAGCTCGATTGACCTGACTGTAATGCCAGCACCTTCTGCCACCAAAACCACACAGTCATTGAGGAAACTCACTTACACTTCAGTCTGATGCCAGTCACACGCCAGCCATCACCGAGATCATGAACTTTAAGACTTGACTGGAGGAGCTTGTTCGGGTTTTGGATGAGAGAAGCGGAATTTTTTACACTCCTGCTGAGGGGAGCCAAAGATTACCTTTTAGATTTGGTTTTATCAAATTCATCTTTAAAAACTGAAGTTAAAAAGCAAGATCACAAGCACACTCTACAACTGGGGTCTTCAGCAGGGGGTCTGCAGTCGTACTGCAGGGGGGTCCGACGATTATTGTTTGATCTGAATTTTAATGTTAAGAGGATTGAAAAAAAAATGAAATTATGAAGTCAGAGTTATGCAAAGCCAAAGAAAATTCAGCTAAATGTAGATTGTTCCTCTAACTGTAGAATGCACATTACATCTGATCTCTATTAATGAAGCATGTTAATAATAAATAGACTTGAAGACAAAATGATTAGCCTTCCAGTGAAATTTGAATTCTTTTTCAAATATTTCCTGAGTGCTGTTGTGGAGAGAAGTGTTTTTTTTTTTGACAATGTTTATTAGTTTTAATGACTAATTTTGTAATAACTAATTTATTTCGTCCTTGCCATGATTTTTCACTAATTATTTTGCATAATTTTAGTATTCAAATTAGAGTAAAGTGAAATATAAATGCATAACTAGATAAGTTCTGTTAATTAGGATAAAACGCTAAGAAAAAAGTGGGCTAATAATATTAACCCTAAAATTCATTTAAAAAATGTAAAAACTGATTTTTTTCCAGCCTAACTAAAAAAAGACTTAAGAAGAAGAATAAAATTAATAATGATTAGTAATAATATAATTGTTACGGCTGGGTACCACAAAATAGCAAAATACATTTATTGACAATCAACGAAGATCCAAAAATTGACAAGGGGACAAGAAAGGTACCAAAATACAGGAAAACGTAAAGTGCAAAAACTATAAGCACAAAAGTGAATCAAACAAAACTAAACAAAAATTAAAAAACATAGTGATGATACTAAACAAAGTGAACAAACAAACAAACTAAACAGGATGAACCAGAGCACAAATACAGTAGGACAGGAACAGGACAGAACAGTGCAAACTAAACACAACAAAACAGGGCTTATAAAGAGAGAACTAATTAGACAATGAGGAACAGCTGGAAACAAGGAGTGATCACGTGAATAGGATACGAGAAAGAAACAAAAACCAAAACAAGAGCTAGTGCCCTTGAAGACCACAAGTGGGCACTGCAGCAGGTGTGACAATAATAGTAAATACTGTGAAATGTCTAATACAGGCTCATTGTGAAAACATACCTCTGTATACATTTCTGGAGAGCGTGAATTATGTAGCCAGAGCTGTGTAGGGCTGCGGTTCCTCTTTAAAATGAACACTATGGGGCGGTATGATGCCACAGACGACTTCTGTTTCTTTTCGTGCTACCAGCTGACCAATCACGTCCATGTGCACTGCTTTACTGCTAATAAAAGTTTGCTCAGTAGCTCGCTGTGTACGTCAGCAGACGCAAAGAGAAGTTGACTCGATGGGGTTCGAGTCCAGCGAAGAACGGTTCCAGAAAGCAGGATGTTTAAAAAAAATAACAAAATAAACAATTAAATGAACAAGTAAATAACAGGATGATAAAGTGGTAAGATCTAAAAACGAGGTAAAAATCAGGTGAATGCGGAGGGCTTTTCTTTTTCTGTATTTCTTTTAAAAACACTGTTGGTTGGGTTTAGGGAAGGCGGTGGGTGGGTTAATTGGTACTTTTGAAAACACTATCGGCTGGGTTTAGGAAAGAAGGTGGGTGCGGGGTATCGATCAGTCAGTCAGTCAGTCAGTCAGTCCAGTCAGTTGACAGCGGCCTCTGGTGGATTTACATGAGACGAGCAGGTCAAAATGGCAGAAATTTGAGATCTGAAAAAGCCTCTGGTGGATTCACGAAAACAAAAACTGCAAAAAAGATTACCTCCTAGGATGTATTTTGCAATGTCCAGGGGTACATATCAGTAGCGAGCCTGGGTTGGAAATTGGGTTTCTCGGTTAAACACAATTTTGGAAATATTTGAAAAATGCTGTTAAAAGCCGGTCTGTGAACACAAACTAGCTGATCCTCACTTGTAAACAGTATACACAGCACATTGTATATTGTGCAGACTTGACAACACATGCAGATGTTTTGATTTGCTGCTGCTAGAGTAACTGTGGCACAAGCTGTAAAGGCTCCATTCTCTTCTGGAGAGGGCTGTGGAACATCAACTCATTTACATTCAAAGTGCCACGAACAAAAATACAGTTTTTGCTTCCACCCAAAGCGGTGATTTGGCTCTGTAATGCATTTACAATTCACATATCTCTTTCTAGTCCCAAATATAAGTGAAATTGAGCCGTTTATCATCAACATTCTTCTTGGCATGAAAATTATTGAACATTCCTGCTCTGCCATTGCTGATGAGTTTGAAATAAGCTAAACGATTATTGTTATTGTTCTGTTCACGCCTCTCAAGATGTCATCTGGTCCATAAAGCAAATTAGCTGCAACATTGGACAAAACAAGAGTTCCCTCTTGAGGTTTTATACACCATCGTTGTTTGATTGTGTGACTAAATTGCCTCATTAATCATATAGTGAATATTAAAAAAAACAAAAAATGAAAAAACAGATCAATCAGCAGCAAGCAGATGCTGAGAACTGAGTTCACATTAGCAGACAGCGCCGGGCTCTGCTTCATTCTCCTCTAAACACACCACAAATGAATTTGAGCAGAAATGGATCCTCGTCTCTCTTTGGGATCTTTGAGAAAATTGAAAAAGGTTCATTTTCAAGTTCCATTTTCTCTCCTCTCGCCATTAAGATAGACGAGAAATGAGTTATCCGTGACTTATTCGCAATGTCAGTCTTTTCTACACTGCATTTCTGGAGCAAGAGGACTGACTATAGGCCTACAGGCTTATTCATTCATTCTGATTCTTCAGCACAGGAGAGAAAAACATGCATGAAAAGATTTTTAAAAGGAATATGTATGACCTCCTTATCAAGGAGTCTGATGTGTGATATACTCGTGTTGCTGAAATTGGTTAGTAAGATATGTTTATTTATTTTTTGTTATCAGTTCATTTTGTTATCAACTTTTGCTTCTTTAATGCCGTTGTCAATTTATAATTCATATTTCTGATATGCTTATATGAAAATTGACAAACATTAATATTTGTGTGGAAACACACTTATGTACATTTAAAATACTAGAACGTTAAATAAACAATCAAATAAATAAATAATCAGTGTACAAAGGTGTTACGAAGTGGACGCTTACAAAAGACTTGCAAATCCAAATTTATTAAAGACAAATTGTACAGGCAGTGGTCATAAACAGAAGCAAAACAGCAAAACAAGGGTAATCCAATAGACGAGGTCAAAATACAGACGAGCGATAAGACTAGGGGGAAACGAATCAACACGAGCAACAAGGCAAAAACCAAAACAGGAAAACAAACTGGGAAAACCGCTTAGTAATGTTCAGTAGTGAAACAAGACTCAGTCATGAGTGAAAGTGACTTGTGTATATATATATATATATATATATATATATATATATATATATATATATATATATATATAGTCCTTGTAATCAGTGTAGATGAGCAGCAACTGTATCTGTGTGTGAATGTCTGGATTATTGTCAGCTGTTGCAGGAGTTGATGAGCGCAGGGAGTTTTGAGAGTTGTAGTTCATTAGGAAGTATTCTCCAACAACAAAAACTATAAAAAGGAAAATGAAATAATGAAATAATAAAATAATAATAATTATTATTATTACTATTATTATTACTACTACTACTATTATTAGTGTTATTATATTTTTTTAATTCATTCATTCCTTCATTTTTTTTCCAGCTTAGTCTCTTTATTAAACGGGGGGCGCCACAGTGGAACGAACCGCCAACTTATCCAGCATATGTTTTACGCTGCGGATGCCCTTCCAGCTGCAACCTATAACGGGGAAACACCGGTACACACTCAGTCACACACATACACTACGGACAATTTAGCTTACCCAATTCACCTGTACCACATGTCTTTGGACTGTGGGGGAAACCGGAGCACCCAGAGGAAACAGGGGGGGAACATGCAGACTTCACACAGAAATGCCAACTGACCCAGCAGAGGCTCGAACCAGCGACCTTCTTGCTGTAAGGGGATTGTGCTACCCACTGCGCCATCGTGCTGCCTCTTATTATTATTATTATTATTATTATTATTATTATTATTATTATTATTATTATTATTATTATTATTATTATTATTATTATAACTTCTCCATCTTGGATTTTAGGAGACATTGTGTGAAATCTATTTTTTCTGGGAGTTGTACTTCATTAGGAAGTAATCTCCAAAAGAGAAAATACCTCTGGCAATCAAAACAGACTACAGGAAGTAGTCCTCAGCAAAGACAACACAGCTGGCGATCACAACAAAAGGCTCTTTATATTATTATTATTATTATTATTATTATTATTATTATTATTATTATTATTATTATTATTATTATTATTATTATTATTATTATTCCTTCCCCCCTCTTTAGAGGATATTGTGTAAATTCAATTTTATTTTATTTTATTTATTTATTTTTTGGTGGGTGATGTGGTATGGATGGCACTGCTTTCTTCTACTTGTATTACACAAGCACATTGTGCAGCAAGTAATAACAATACCAGTCATTTTGTCATTTTAAGGCAATTATGCTTTTTGAGAAATGTGATGTGTTTCTTTTAATGCAATCTGAAATCTCGATTAAAAGCAAACCAGAATGAGATGAATGCTATTCTAATGTGAAAGAAGCTCTTTCATCAGCTCTACCTTTTTTTTGTAAAGTTTCCAGCCAAGGAGTCCTTCATATTTTATTCATGCATCACATTCAGACGTTCCGGAGAGAATGCATTTGCCTTATCAAACATTATTATGGGACACAATGGATTGCATCATTGGAGAGAACTATATAGCCTCAGGTGGATCCTAAATGAAGGAGGTTAGGGAAGGAGAGTCTGGAGGGGGAGAGACAAGACAAGCACAATGGCAGGAAGTGTTTCAATTCTCTTGCATGGCAAATGCTGGGCAGCGTTTCAACCGTTTCTTTATTTTGTGCTGGCAGCATCTGGTGAAGAGCATTACAGAAGCTCCTCTGTCAAACCACCCTTAAAACATGTCCGTTTACTATCGGCTGACTCGTTCTGGGTACAGGACATGAATTTAAACAAACAAAAAAAATCTTGGCAGCTCTGTTCAAAAATATCTCCCACCTGCATCCTACCTGTTCGCACTTCAGTTCAGTGTCTTTTGAAAAAAAAAAAGGGGCGAAAAACACAGAGAAGCAAAGCTATTTTCCGCCCTGTCAGGATGAATGCCCGTTTGCAGGTGGCCTGGAATGGAGAAGTAGTTCTCCAAAGCAGCTGTTTATAATGCACTTAGTCTGTGCCATCCTTGCTCTTCTGTGATTTGGGCTGAAGTGGAGTGGCAGACCTGATTTGTGAAATTCAAGAATGAGGGTACAAGGTGGCGAGTTTATAAACACAGTTCTGGACAATCAAGTGTGAGAAGATGCTACTGTCATGAGCATTACTAGGCCATAGCTGTATTCTACTTAGCCCCCCAAAACATTTTGCGCCGGTGAGGCCAAAACACAGCACATTGCTGTGAGTGTTTCAACAGACACTCAATGTAAATTCAGACAGACACAAAAAAAAACGATAATGCAGATTTTTTTGTTGTTATTGCCTAGATCATTCGTCACTAATAGGTGGATCGAGGTTCTATGTCCAGACCCAGAAGTGGTCCATACGAACTCGACATGTAGCCCATAGTTTGCGCAGGTCTGTTACTACATTTCCTCTTCTGCTGGGTGTTATTTCACACACGATCGCTTCCGATGTTTACTAATTTTATTTGCCCGCTGTCTGCAAACAAAAGTTTTCTTCTCAACTGACTGTTCCTGCTTAATAGAGAAGAGCCCAAAAGCTCTCTCTTTGCTGAAGTTTTATTCACTACGATGGTGATAATAAGTGATAATGGAACTCTGTGGAATTATTGTTAATAAAAATATGTTGTTGCCTTGGTAATGCAAGCATAATGTAATCAGAAGTAATCAATAGTCTAAAAGTGCTCAATTATTAAGATGTGTTGACATAATTATTATCTGCATAATTGATTGAGACTGTCACACTTCTTAAAGAAAAGAGAAAACAGATGAATCCAATTGCACGTGATTTATTGTCCGCAGGTAATATACAGTACCCACAGTCAATATATAAATAAACAAAGAGAAAATAAGGAGAGAAGTAATCATAGCCGATTAAAAAAACAAGCTTAGATTTGTCCACCTGTCAAGTTTTGGACCCTGTGGGGCACGTGTGTTTGGATATAACTTCATATATTTAGACCACACTTTTTTATTGTTCATTTATTCGTTTGCTGTAAATTAGAACTGAATTTAGAAATAATTTGAAAACAAATCTTTGCACTTAACAAATTAAATTAATTATGTAGGCAGATGGATGTCTTCAGTGGAATGTACAACACCATTTCCTTATCTACGAAAGAAAAAATGAAAGTGAAAGTAAAGAGGCTGATTGGAGGAGGCTCATTCTTTATCCTCGGGCTGCAGATGGTATGTTTAACGTTTTCTCGCTAGTGAAGCGTTCAGTTTTTACACTTCTGTAAATGTCCGCCATGTACTGTAAATCGCAAATGCGCCATAGCGCGACTCAACTGACTCTTAAAAGGAATGGCAGATGAGACTCTGATTGGTTTATACTCAAAACACACCCATAACTCATTAAGAGAATAAGCACAACCCTGTTAGACCATGAGCCGGGGCGCAGAACATATTTTTCTGTCCTTAAAATAGCAAAAGTGGATTCGGACACTTAATGCTTTTGCACCATGCACTTAACACTTTAAGCCTAGATCGTTAAAATAGAGCCCTAAGATGATCTTAGAGGACTTTTTGGGGGCTAAATAATTTAGTTTTGATTTTTTTAAATAGTTTTCTTAATCTGAGTAGTTCATGACTTGGCTACTTTTTGTAAGCTTGTCGTTTGTAAGCTTTTACTTTTGTAAGCCCAAAATGGGCACCCACAGGAATGAATGAGAAATATCAAAATTCTAAGCATACGTTTTTATTAGTTGTCCAAAAAAAATTCAACATAACGAAATGATGAGTCTATACAACATGCACAATGTGTCAAATAGTAAAAAATGTTACCGTTAATGTACAGTATGCTCAAATCAGAGAATATTGGATATCTCCTATAAAATGATGTTTGGTGTATTTGGCTGTATGTTGTTTTTTTAGCAGCAGCTCTTCCCATAATGTAGAGTGAATTGAAATGCGGTAGTAAAGCACAAGGTCAGACGAGTGTTGCTCTGCTGTCTTTGAGGTGAGATCCGGGACGTTGACAGTGAGAGTCTCATTAGGAGGCTCCTGATGGGCCTCTGGCTCACCGCTCTCGCTTACACTTCCTCTTTTAATCACTGGACCATGTGAACAAATCAATGCAAGGATCAACTCCCAAACCTCAAGCCCAACCCATGTAATCAATGTCAACTCTCGGACTTTGCACAAACAATACCTTTGTGCATAAAGCTCAGATAATTCACATATTTAGCAGATGACAGATGTTTTAAATGATGTTCCCAGAGCTCAACAGATAGAGAAGAGATTTAATACAGTACAATTTTTTTGATTTATTTAATTTAAATTATTTAACATTTAAAGACTTAAGGTTAACATTTGCACTGAATAATTAATATATTATTTACAATAAGTCAGCGTTATTCAAGGCTTCAACTTAAAAAGAAAACTCATCCTTTGACATCAAAATGAATAGATTTCTTTTCTAATGTACTTTGAAATGTAATTACATTGCTATGATGACAATGGTAAACTGTCAGCAGTATTTTCAGCATGTTTGTCTTCAGTTTTATATGATCCTTCAAAAACAGGATTGAAATCATAAGACTGAAGTACATTATAAAAGATCGAAAAGTAAAAGTGTAAACTTACCAAACAAACAATGAACCAACCAACTCACCAAACAAACAAACAAGCAAATAAAAAACAAACAAACAAACAAACAAGCAAACTGACAAATAAATGAATGAATGTTTTTTCTAATATAATAAATATGATCAATTCTAATAATATTTCACAGTATTGCTTTTACATTTTCATCAATAAAATTGGTTGAATGCAAGACTTTTTTAACTTAAAATAAAAATAATAAATAATCCAAACGTTTAACTCGTATGTTGATCCCTTTTATTGTAGCACGTTACAAAGATATAGTAAGAGTTAATGTTAGTAAAAGTGTTTATAAGTGTTGAATATTCAGTGAACAATACAGTTTATTTCAATTGGTTTGGTACTATTTTTATAAGTAAAGTGCACATTTTCAAATCTCTAATGTACAAAATAAATGATTTATTGATTAAACTTTCAGGTCAGAATTAAATGACAGGCAAATGTATTAAAGTCAATGATAAGAGATGCAAATCCAAAGTTTGACAGTAGCTATGTTTCCATCCACCTATTTTTATGCGCCTTTTGGATATAATATATGTTGATGGAAATGCCAAGATGCGCATATATTTTGAAAATGTCCATAAAAACATATGTGCATAACTGAGTAGAATACATGTTTATTCGAAAAGAAAAGATGCGATGGAAACATTTTTACCCAACAAATTCCCGTATGTGCATTAATAAAATCATGTGATTTTGTTATAAGAGATCATGTGATATTAAAAAATGTTTGTGAATAGACAAACCAGCAGGCCAAGCACATTGCAAAACATCTGACATTTTGTTTTGGTCACTCTAAAACACCCTAATCGTTTTAGTATTAGTGTTATTATATTATTAATGACCTCCAGAATCAAGAGTGTTTGTGCTCCACGTCTGACACCTTCAAATGCCAACGTGCGTTCACTGCGTGTCAGGATTGCCTTTTGAGGTGCAAGTCATTTAATAAATGAAGAAAAGATGCACACAGCTTCTCCTACTGCAGCAAATTCCGTTTTTACTGTTGAAATTTGGCGCCAGTTAATCAGGAAGTGACCATTTTTTTCTATTTGACTCATTGGATGGAAACGTGGCTTTATTCACACATCTTTTATGCGACAATCCAGTTTTGCGCATAAAGTTAATTTGCATTTTTGGATGAAAACATAGCTACTGTTACAAATTTTAACTTGGTATGGCTCCACACACAAGCAACTAGGACCCCTCTAGGTTAGTGAGGAGCCCAGAGTCTCATCTTCAAAAGGAAAAACAACTACAAAGACGAATGACCAAAGCAATAGCGTAAAATTACATTTATTTGATGTTTAACTTCAAATGAGACAATAAAAAGCTTGCAGAGGTAACTGCTAAAATAACAAACAAAAACTCAACAACTAGCTTAGTTGTTAACCCTCTAACCTGTACATGAAATAAAACAAATAAAATAACATTCACTTACTTCTCTACTAACCACAAAACATGAGAAAACGTAATAACACAAAAAGGCACCCTCCTCAGCACATGTGTCTCCGTATAGATATCAGAGTCAACACTCAGCGTTCACTTTCAACAATTTCGCTGAGTAAATACAACACAGCTTTTACTTCACAAAATAAACAACACAAGCCGGGAGAGAGGAAACTCTCCAAACAACGTTCCAATCCGTTTTAAAGTGTCTTCACAAACAAGCCGGCAAGTGTTGGCGCCTGACTTTATTTTTCGTATTATTATTTAATAAATTAAGGAAATGCGTAACACTACTGATAGCTTTATGCAAGGCAGTTACTGTGAATGAAACATTCATTTAGATGAAACACTTATTTTGTGTAGTGAAAAAGATATTTTGTGATTGTGTATTGTACTAACACAATTGAAAATATGCTGAAATGTTTAAAAAAAGAGCACTATTAAGGATCTGTTGTGATATAAGTACTAAGCGTTCTGAAAAAATATAGATTGCTTGTGAAAATTTCACCAAACCAATTAAAAAAACTGTACTACACTATTTATTCACCTCTGTTAATGTAAATAAAATAGTTTGTTGTTAGTTCATGATAATTCAATGCATTACATACTGATTATACAGTTTATTTTTAAATAATGCATTACAGGGCTCAAATTTTTATCTATGCGACCTCAAAATATAATTGGGATCATTTGTGCGAGTGCATAAAATTGTTGCATGCGACCGGTTTTCACAGCAAAAATGTTCACCGCATGCACATTTTTTCAGCATTTTCATGCAGAATGCATTTTTGCACATGAAACGCAGCGTTCAGGAACAGCAAAGAGATTCTATGCTCTTTGGGAACAGTTTAAAACTGTTGCCATGTCAACTTGCTGCAGTAAACAAAGCCTGCAATGCTTGCCCCGCTCTTCACGCTCTTTTTATTGGCCCACTGTTCTAGAACTGAACGCGAATGGATTGGTTAAAATCAGCTGTCAATCACTCAGTTAATGCCTTCTGCTTTCAGATGACAGGAGAGCTACAACTGCGAAAATGTAAAGGGCTGAAGATGAGGATGAAAGCAACACTGACAGATTTTGTTTTAGAAACCACCTCAAGCTATAAATAATGGCACATCTGATTACTGATCATGTGGTGAATGTTAATCCACTATCTACATTTTTCAAAGAGTGGATAAAAGACTTCTATTGGCTTCAGGTCCGCTATGAAAACAACTAAAGCATTCACTGTAAAGTCTGTGAGACGATATTTTCAGGTGACTGTTTGCCACATCTACACATTTTAAGCACGAGGGGTTCTGTTTAATCCTTCATTTAATCGCCAGATGCTGTCAGCCATGCAGCTATATGTAAAAGGTAACAGCACGTACACCATCGCAAAAGGGCTTGCGCTGACTAAGATTAAACTAATATTGCAGCTCATGAAAAGGCCAGTATTGCTATTAAAATGACGTATGCAAATAATAAGGTATATGTCAAAAGCATCTGTGCAATATCAGACACCACCCGTGAGAACACAGCACAGTTATCGTTAAAGATTCATTCATGTCAAGCAGTGCGTGCAGGGCCGGTGAGCGGTACGTGTATCTTTTGGTCACTCAATTATGTTATAGAAATGTATTTTCTTGTGATAACGGGATTTCGTTGAGACATATTATCCTCATATTTTTTTGTTTGTTAGTTTTGATTAGTGTTGATTACAAATGCAATAAATCTGTTTATATAAAACGTAGTAACAGTGCTCATAATTGGTGGGTGCGTCTAAATTTTGGCTGGTACGCCTACATTTTTAAATTTAGGAGCACTGATGCTACTTTAATAGGATTCACTAAGGCCCAGGGGTCATATTCATCTCCACCTAGTGCACCAGGATAAAAAAAAAACTCCCATTTTAACCCCACTTACCGTACAATTCTCGTCTAGTCAACAGACGCATCAGTCATCAGTCTTCAGTCTGAGCTCAATGGCCCGTACGCTTTTACATTAACACACCAGCATTGCTTTTAAGTCCTCATGCCATTTCCCTGTCGTCTCCGCATCACACCACCTCGCTTCTCTCTCACTCCGGCCTTCTCTCGCCTCAGTGTGAAATGAAATGTGAGCTGCGCATTTCCACTATAAACACAGCGTACAGTCAGGTATTGTTTGCTCAGTTGGCAAGCGGTTTTGTCTGTTGTTTTGACGCTGGTCTGGGGTCTCTGGAGCTGCGAGAATTGTGTGGGAAGGTGTGATTGGACTCTAAACGGCAGCGAGCGTCTTCATGGTAATGATGTGTGTGCTTTTTTTGAGGTGGGGGGTGGGGGGTTGATGTTACGGTTGCTTTTTTTTGCGCAGTTGCAGGCAAAATAACAAATCCCCAGGTCAGACATAGACTCAAGAGGGGCTATTATCGCAAACCTGCTCTTTAGAGGATGTGCAACCAATTGAATTTAGTCCTCTGCAATTTTCCATCATGCTCTTCATGCGACAAAAAGACAATTTGGTCCTTAGCTTTGACAATGCTCTATAGAGGTTTTTTTTCTGTGTAGTGTAACAAGGATTGGTGTGCTTGGCTTTCTGTTTACTGTAGACAAGATCAGCTGTGAAAGCAAGTTTCACATTCTCGCCAACGCTGATTTTTACTCACATTTGTAGGGCCCTTATGGCTTCTGTGATGTGGAAAAAGTGGAAAGGATTGCAAAATCTAGTTTTAAGATTTTTGGATCAATAATGAAAACGAATCAATGAAGTCAATGAATATCAATAAAGTCAATGAATATCAATGAAGTCAATGAATAATGAAGCCTCTGTGTGCATTTTAAATGAAAGTTGCAGTTTGACTGACTACTTGCACCTTGTACTGTGTGTGACCTGCGTTTTATTGTATGAGGACATTAATTTAGTTTATGAATATAATATGAGTCTTTTCACAAGCATTTTACTGTTTTGTTTTTTTTGTGAGAAAAGCTATTGTCATATCATGAACACGGAACCATGTAGCATCTTCGTGCCAAGTGTCAGGTTTAATTTTAATGTTTGGATAAATTTTATAATAACAAAAAAATTAAAAAATTTAATTCTGTGAACTCAAATTCTGTGTGCTCAAATTCAAATTTGTAATTTTAAAGTATAATTCTAATCTAATTACATTTTAATTACTGCAATTTTAAAATGTAGTTTATAAAACAATGAAAAACAGCAAAACAAAACAAATAAACACAGGTTCATTGTGGATACGTACCCTTGTCTACATTTCTGGAGGCTGCAAATTATGTACCCAGAGGTACATCTGGCTCCATTTTGTCTGTAAAATGACTGTTATGGGGCAGTATGACACTGCCGTCAGCTTCTGTTGCTTTTTGTGATACCGCTGACCACTTACCTTAGTGGTCACTTTGGCCACTTACACTGGCTTTTCCGGTGTTACTAGTTTGCAAAGTAACTTGCCACGCAAAGTGATGGATTTGGGATATGGAGCAGAGTTGACCGTGACAACGGGGTTCGAGACCGGTCCCAGAAACCAGGTAAAACAAAAGCAAAAATAATAATAAGTAAACAACAGGCTTAAAACATGGTAAAATCACACAGCTGCAATGGCTTTTCTTTTTCAAGACCGCCTTTGAAAACACTATTGGTTGGGTTTAGGGAAGGGGTTGGGTTTAGGTCAGTTGATCAGTCAGTCCACAGCAAGCTGGCCTTTCCGGCTAAAGTGTATATTGCGCCCTCTTGGTGGATTTACGCACGAAGAGGATGCGCGAGAGAAATTTAAGATCGTCAAAAAGTGTACACAGCGGCCTCTGGTGGATTTAGCAAAAACAAAAACTGCGAACAGATGTATCCACAGTTATGTATTTCACTGTGCCCAGACCTGTAGACCTGATTACATATCCACAATGAGCCTGAGCGTTGAAACAAATGGAAATACAGGAAAAAAATATACAACATAATTTGAGAATTATGTTTTTGAAAAGATCAAAACAGATTTCATACAAGGCCTTGTGTTTGGTGTTTGCATTTTGTGCTTCATAAAATACATTGTATTTTACAATTTATTGAAATAAAAAAGTAACTAATTAGGGTCACATTTTATTTGAAAGTATAATTTTTGATATTAACAAACCATTTACTTTACTACAAACCACTTTCAACTCAATAAACTACTAATTTGCTGCTTATTAATGATTAGTAAGTATTTGGGTTTAGGTATTAGGGATGTAAAATAAAAACCATACTTTATTAGTACTAATATATAAACAGCTAATGTAATTATAATAGGCTAGTTAATAGGCCAGTAATTAATAGTTAATAAAACTTCACCCAAACTAAATACTTGCTCTTTTTGTCTTCATGGATAGTCTGCTATTTTTTGACCCATTTTTTACACTTCATTGCAGGAGAGAATGTCATGACCAAGAATGGCAACAACCTTTAATTATTGTGATTCGTGTTATTATAGAACAGCGGAGTGAATGAGGACAAGCACTCAGAAGCAATGGCTTAATGAGCGTGAACAAAACTGACTGGAGAAGTGATTGTGTCGGTAAGGTTATGTCAGAAGTACAGGTACACTGGTGGAAAAAGAGAGAAAGAAAAAATATTGCCTTTATCATATAGTAATATTAAGTACAAAGTTTGCACATATTCCATTTCAGTACATATCTTGCTATAATCAACTATCATAATAATTATAACAGCAACATTATTATTATTATTATTATTATTATTATTATTATTATTATTATTATTATTTATTTTTATTATTTTTTTTTATTATTATAGAAATAGCAGTAGTGTATTGTTGTTGCAATGATACCATAACAGTTTCATGACCAATACAAATTCATATTATTATAACAAGAACAACAAAACAATAATAATAATAATAATAATAATAATAACAATAATAATAATAATAATAATAATAATAATAATAATAATAATATTCATTCATTCATTTTCTTTTCGGCTTAGTCCTTTTATTAATTCGGGGTCGCCACAGCGGAATGAACCGGCAACTTATCCAGCACATGTTTTACACAGCGGATGCCTTTCCAGCCGCAACCCATCTCTGGTAAAATAATAATAATTACATTTATTATTATTATTATTATTATTATTGTTGTTGTTGTTGTTGTTGTTGTTGTTTGCGATTGTGTTAGTAGTAGTAGTAATAGTATTGTTACCATTATGGCAATCATTCTCAGTTTCATGATCAATAAAAAATATTAATGAGCAGTGCATTTCCTCAGACCAGCGGTCAGTAGAATTAACATTTAATATAATATAACAACTGTAAAATTATGAGAACAACATAATCATCTTCATCATCCTCATTGTCATCACCATCATCATCATCATCATTATTGTTGGTGGTGGCACTCCCAACTTTTATTATTGGAAAATAATAAAAAACTATAAGAAAGCTCATAGTTTCATGACCAATAAAAATATATATTTATGGGCAGCAAATTTTCTCTAATCAGAGGTCAGTAGTGCTATTAGTATTCAATATAATATAACAAATGTGATTGTGTTGGTAAGGCTCTGTTTACACTAATGCATTTTCATTTTAAAATGGCGTTTTAGATCAAAAACGAGGGTAGATGCCAAATGTACACTGGCGCAAAGAGAGAGAGAGAGGGCCATCTTTATCATATGGAGATATGTGGAGATGAATGTATTCTGTTACATTCAATTTCAATGCAGAAGCTGCTTCTTTGGGTCTATTTACACTTGGCTACTTCATGTGAAAACACATCTGAAATGGATTGCTATCTGATCACACAAATCACTTCAGGAGGTGGTTTGCAGCATATTTGAGATGCAGCCGGGTAAGTGTTAATGCATCTGGTTGTTGAAACCACATATCGGATGTAAATTTTCTTTCTTACAAAACTCAATATAAAAAGTGTGACATAGTGTTATTCTGATTCCCAGTAGCCAGACTGAGGCTTTTGGAGATCAAACTGTGAGCACATATTTACATTTTGAATGCACATGAATAACAGCACAATGACGTTGTTGTTGTTGTTGTTGTTTTCAAATCGAGGGTGCAGCAGAATTTAATTATTATTAGTAATAATCCCTCCTAGTGAGCTAATAAATCTATATCTTACCAAAAATTCCTATTGCTTGAGCAATATTGTGAATATTTGCTTTTGTTGGACCGTATCATTTCAGTATCTTTAATAAGCTCTGAATAATTATAATCTCAAGTTATGCCCTTAAAAAGAACTAAATAAAACAGCTCATTTTAATTGTCAAAAAAGGTCAAATGCAAAGAGCACTGAATCTAATTTAATGTAATATTTCATTTATTGCAGTGAAGATTGGACCAACTATTTAATTGGATTTATTTTAACATTTAATTGTTTAGGATTTTTTGGGCGATTTAAATATTCTGAGAAACCAATTAATGGACCACTGTTATTTATATACATATGCACACACACACACAAAATAATAGCTTTTACTGTTTACTTGTTCAGACTATAAAATGAGCTGAGGAGTTTAAAATTTGTTTTTTTTGGGGAGACAACTTAATTGTTTTATGTTTAATCCACTTAAATTTTATGAAAACGATGAAGCCCACTTAATAGATTAGTGTTGGGACAATATGAAGGAATTGTGTGAAAGCCATTTTTTGCAGTGTGTGTTTATTCACCCATTTCAAATGTTATCACTTGATTCAGTGGTTATCTGATAGCTGATAGATATGGGCCAGTAGGGGCTTTCTGCGCCTACTTTTAGGCTTAGAAGGCTGTTATCATCCATTCACATGGTTAATCAGCTATACTAATAGAGAAGACTCCAGATCCAGATCTGTTTTTACATTACTGCACTAAAAAAATGTATTTACTTGTTCAAACTAAATTAAAATGAGCTGAAACAACACAATTCTTGATATTTCATTGGTACAACTTAATTTTTTTATGTTCAATACACATAAATTTGTTAAGTGTTACGTTAACTTAATTGATTTGTGTTTGGACAACATGAATGAATTGTGTGGAACCCTGCATTTTTTACAGTGTGTGACGATTGGATTTAGGGTTGGGGTAGGAAGTAGATATTAATAAAATACAATTAATGGGAAATGTAATAAATATTATTAATTCAATATTTAATAATTTTGAATATTTAATAAATAATATTAAAACCAGTAATTCTGGTGGTTAATCAGCTATACTAATAGAGAAGACTCCAGATCCAGATCTGTTTTTACATTACTGTGACAGTTGGGTTTAGGGTTGTGGTATGGGTATGATAATAAAATGCAATTAATGGGAAATTTAATTAATAATATTAAATTAAATTTATATTATATTAATCAAACAAATGTATAAATACATATCACAATACAATCTACTGATTTTTAAAAAGTTATTTAGTTAAAAGTTTTTAGTTTAAAAAAATAATAATAGTCATTGTCATCATCATCATCATCATCATCATCATCATCATCGTGTAATGATCCTTTTTCCTTTCTTTCCCTTTTTTGTTTTTATTTTGTGGAAAACCACTAGCAATTTATTGACAAACTTGAAAAGATGTTTTTCTTCTTCTTCTTCTTCTTCTTCTTCTTCTTCTTCTTCTTCTTCTTCTTCTTCTTCCGGTAGACACACTAACTTTTATCACGTCTTAGTCGTTGTTACAATTTAAATAAGAACAAATAAAAAAACTAATTAAAAAATGTTTTAGTCTTACTGGGTCTTAATTTTATGATTGTATGTATGTACTGTGCTCAGCCTATATAAGTACACAAACCTTTTAAATTCATATTTTTAATAGGAAGCTATACAATATTATATTTTACATTAGATATATACATTAGATTAGTTAGTACTGAAGCCAAATCTGGAGCTTATCTAACAAAATAGTTATTGAAAAATATTAAAAACAAATTTAAAAAAAGAGGAAAAATCAAGAGAAGCAAAAAAAGAAAAAATTTAGTTGAAATTTTGTAGGTTATAATTTTTTCCAATATTTTGCTTGAATTTAATTGTATTATCTTTCTATTTCTATTCTGTTTGGTGACTAAAATATTATTTTAATAAATATATCTGTTTAATAAATCTGTTTTGTTGAAATGCACCAAAATGCATTGTCTATATTCACTGAGAAATGGATAAAAATATAATTTTTTGAAATGGGGTTATGCTGAGCACTGTATGTATGTACTGTATGTTAGTACAGTTGAAGTCAGAATTATTAGCCCCCCTTTTGAATTTTCTTTTCTTTTTGAATATTTCCCAAATGATGTTTAACAGAGCAAGGAAATTTTCACAGTATGTCTGATTTTTTTTTTCCTGGAGAAAGTCTTATTTGTTTTATTTCGGCTAGAATAAAAGCAGTTTTAAATTTTTTTAAAAACATTTTAGGGTGAATATTATTAGTCCCTTTAAGCTTTATATTTCTTGAGCCAGAACAAACCATCATTATACAATATCTTGCCTAATTACCCTATCCTGCCTAGTTAACCTAATTAACCTTGTTAAGCCTTTAAATGTCACTTTAAGCTGTATAGAAGTGTCTTAAAAAATATCTAGTAAATTATTATTTACTGTCATCATGGCAAAGATAAAATAAATCAGTTATTAGAAATGAATTATTAAAACTATTATGTTTACAAATGTGCTATTTACAATTATTACAAATTAATTGTTAAACAGAAATTGGGGAAAAAATAAATAGGGGGTCTAATAATTCAGGGGGCTAATAATTCTGACTTCAACTGTATGTATGTATTTATGTATGAATGTAACAATTATATTACAGTTTATAATAAGTCAGGTGGGGTAAAGTGTCACAGGGCGGAACAGAGGCAGATCCTGGCCCAATTTGTTTCTTCACCTCCTCTGTCCTGTACATGTGTGTGTGCACTGAGTGATAAAGTGTGCAAAAAGGGATAAAAACAGGCAACTGAAGATGTAAACAATTATCCCTGCACACGTATCCCAAGGGCTGCACTCCAATGGCAGTCAGGATGAGCAATTGATGCCATTAATACCATCATTATTCCCCTGTCTCTAATGGCCTCCCTTAGTGAATACACACACACACACACACATGCACAAAAACACACACGACTGCTACAGCTAAACACAGATACCAATGAAAACACACTAGTTGTGATCAATGAGAGAGAAACTTTCTTAGGCTTTTCCCTTTCGTTTATCATTCCTCTAAAAAAGAGCTATAGTGTATGTCATGCTCTACAGTAATAGCCACATAAAAGCATGAATTGCAGATTTTCGCACAGCTGAAATATTACAGCCAGAGTTTCAGTATAACATTTTGTATCTAGAACTGTGTCTGCAGTCCAGCGAATGTTAAATAATGCAGACTGCACACGACTGCCAGTTTTTTTCTCCCATATTTAGCTGAGTTAAATTCACATTCAAATAGATGGTATTTTTTTCACAATTTGGAGAAATGGTTGTTTAAATAAAGGAACATTAAATTGAGACCTAAATATTTAAGCTTTTCTTGAGGCTCTTTCACATCCCAGTAGATGATTTTATTAAAATGGATGGTACCTTCTTTTTGTTATATGAAGACCTTCTTTTTTTTGCCGTGATTGTGTATATTTTATTTTTGCATTGGAGAATTTAACTTAACCCTGGAAATTTAATCTAAACAAATAAGAGTAAACATTTATATACAATATATAAATATATATATATATATATATATATATATATATATATATACTGTATATGTATTTTTATTTATACCCATTTTTTAAATGTCCTCAGTTACTACAGAAACAGCCATTTCAGTTAGGAATGTAATGTGAGATATGTAATATGAGTGTGAAGAGAAATGCGATGTGCGAAGAAAATGTGACGAACAAAACCTTACTAAATGTCACAGGATATTTTATATGCCATTTAAAGGCTATGTATGTATATGTGTGTGTGTGTGTGTGTGTGTGTGTGTGTGTGTGTGTGTGTGTGTGAACGTGAACGTGTTTGATTTTAATTGCATTTTAAGCAAGAAATGTGAATAATTAGCTGAAGAATTAAAATAGCAATCATTTTAATAATGTTAGAAATTACTCTAGTAGTTCAACAGCCTGCAGTCAGTTATTAGGCTCTTTATTTATTATGTTACATATATTTTTTAGGTTTTGTTCATAAAACAGTCTGAGTACAACCAATTTCTTATGTATCTCACTCCAAACCTCTATTGCTAAGAGAGGAAAAACATACTCAAGTGAACATGTCCTATCTTTAGAAAATAAAATGCAATTTCTTGGTGAAAGCACTGATACAGTCTGTTATTTTAATCCTATTGTTTAGTATATTATGCATGACAATTCAAAACATTTTATATTAGTTGGCAATTTGTGAATATACGTTTAAAGGTTTTCTATTTTTTCTTCTAAAATTGATCAAGCTCCTGTGTGGGGGTTTAGTAATTTAACTTTTATGGCAAATAACAGGTTGTTTTCATTGACTTTAGAATAAAATAACTGAACATAAACACAGGATGCTTAGAAAAAAAAATGCTCATTTAAAAAGAAAACTTTAAATCACACTTAGGGCCCTATCATACACCCATCACAATTAAGCGCAAGGCGTAATTTGCTATTTTCAAACAAGTGCAACCCTAATTTTCACGTTTTGCACCACGTTGTTTAAATAGCAAATCCATTTGCACCACCGATGTGTATTAAGGCGCATTGTTGGTGCGTTGCTATTTGAGAAACAGAAATATAGATATAATATAGAGATATAGACACATAAATATAAAGATATATAAAACTCTCCCTTCATGCCTAGTTCATATCGGGGGGCTTTTTTCAGTTTATTCATGACAATTAGCATTTTTGTTATAATGTTGTTATAATTACTAGTATTATTTATTAAATGCAAATTTTTATTAATATTTATAGTTATAATAAAAATAAGTTTATCTTTGTCTATCTGTCAGAATTTGGCGACGTATGCATCACCATATGGGGCATAAGATTAGGGCGTGTGTTTGGATATGACTTTTTTTATCACAAACGAAATTAAATAAGTAGGCTAATGGATGTCTTCAGTGAAGTGCATACAACACGTTTCCTTACGTCCTTACGTTTCCTTAGTAATGAAAAGAGAAAGTAAAGAGGCCAAATGGAGGAGGCTCGTTCTATATCCTTGCACTGCAGATGGTCTGTTTAACTTTTTTCTTACTACTGAAGCATTCAGTTTTTCCATTCAGTTTTTCCACTTACAAAGTCCGCCATGTAAATAGCAAATGCACCATGGCGCGACGCAACTGACTCTTAAATGGAATGGGAGATGAGAATCTGATTAGTTTAATGCACATTATGCTCAAAACACAGCCATAACTCATTAAGAGAATAAGCACAACCCTGTTAGACCATGCGCCGGGACATTTCATTCCTAAAAATATATAAGTGGATTCGGACATGTCCTTAATGCTTTTTCGCTGCGTGCTTTAGATTTTGCACCAAGATCGTTAAAATAGTGCCCATAGAGGTTTTTGCATTTGAGCTCTTCATTTGATCAACTGTTTATGGGCCAGTGTTAGTTAAAAGTGAACCTAAATATCTTAGATTCATGCAAAGATCATATGAATTAATAAAATATTGCACCACTTACAATATTTTCCCTAAGCGATAGTGGACTTTTATTTTAATGTTCAGACTCTGAATAGTAGCAAATATTGAATTTTTTTAAAAATCATGTTTAAGAAGTATTTAACGTTAAAGTCCGCAGGAAGTTGTGACCATTTTTTTTTTCAGATTGTGACACAGTTCCTAGAGAAACGTAATGTTAAATTATATGAGAAAACAGTGGGCATAAAGCAGGCATTTTATTCAGAAAGATCAGTCAAGGGTTTCGCTAAAGTTATTACAACCAAACAAACACCTCCTTCTCCTCACCATTTCTGTTTATTAAGTATGTTAACCATGCCCAATACTTCAGACAGACGTAATCTGAGAATTTAACTGAAAACAAACATTTTTTCCAGATTTCAATTTTAGATTACAAGGGGAAACATTGTTTGTTTTTTCTCTTAATGACATGCACAGATGAATTGTTCACCACAAAACTAGCAATTTGAGCTATCAAATCATGTGCTATCATGTGGTTAGTTTGGATTTCATTTGGACTTTAAAGGCCTCATTCTGTTTGTATGAGAACACTGTAAAACCCAAAAAGTTAAGGTAACTCAAACCATTTGAGGAAACTGATTGCAACAAACCATTTAAGTTTAGAAACTAATCCTAATGAGTACTGTGGACTTAATCCATTTGAGTAAATTAAGCAATTTGAGCACCATAAAACCCTATAAATGAAGAGAACTCAAACCAACTGAGTACTGTAAAACACTATAAGTTATGGCAACTCAAACTGTTAAAGGAAACCAATTGCAACAAACCATTTGAGTTTAAAAAACGAATCTATATGAGAACTGTGAACTTACTCCATTTAGGTAATGAGGTATTTAATTAACTCATTACCTTCAACACTGACTTTAAAATTCTTTTCAAATGAGTAGAATTAATTTCAGTAAATTTTGAGTGGTAACGTTGACTGTTGGGTTTTACAGTGAAGTAGGGTTGAGTAAGAATGCAAATTTCAGTGCCACCTAAACACCTGAGCTGAGATTAAAATTCAAGTCATTGAAAATAGGGGTGGAAATCAGACTTCATTTTAGGAGTAACGCTTTAGCACTGACATCATAAAAAAATTAATGACACCCAACCCTAATGAGTCTTCATGAGTAGTTCTTTTGCCTGTTGTCACTGTCTGGATCATGTCATATTATTTCTTTCAAAGGCTTGTGTGCTGAGGCTTTGAAAACAATTCATTTTAAAGCCCAACCAGGCGTTACTCATTTACAACATGTCATTTTTTATTTTTTTTTCTAATTCCCTTGCCAATTCATCATCAGAAAGACCTCTTCAAAGGTGTAAAATGTCTTTTTTTCCTCACAAAGACAAGGATGGCCATGAAGTGATCAGCGCTTTGATTTACTGGGACCTTACACCCTTCAGCGATGGATTCTGTCGTCAACGGCTTGTCCAGGGGCTCCACTAATTAGCGTCATTGCTAGAATTAGATGAGACTTGCTGTGGTGAAAATAAAAATTTAATTAGAATCTGTAATTAAAAGTTGATTTACGAGACAGATCATTCCCATTCAATGATAGATGATATATCCGTTTAAAAATCCTCAGTGCAGAGAAGATCCCCTCAGAATATCATGAGAAAGAGACCCGATTTTACACAAACATCCAGGCCATTCCAGATAGGGAGGAATGTGGACCATTAAACATTATTGATAACCTTGAAATCACTTTTGTCCCAGCTTGATAGAAAACTGAATTTAAATCAGATTTAAAAATATCCCGCTGATCTTTCAAATAACAGAAGAAGAGGTGGAATACTAATATCAAGTCTATTCTCATCAGTGACAAGGGTAAAAGGCTGCTCGATAATAGAAATCAAACTACCTTTGAATGCATTTTAAGGCTCGGTATTCATTATTTGACAGTGAAGATCCCTCCGTAAAACCGCCATGTTGGTCTCTGAAGTACTTTATCTCCCCAGTCTTTAGTTAGATCTTCTTTCACACTCAGTGGGATGAAGTGAAGAGCAGATCTAAGTAGTTTAAATCTGATACGCAGATACTCAATGTAAGGAACCTATTGCAGTTTTGTTGGCTTTCAGGTGGTTGTGTGCCTAGACGGCCAATGTATAGATAAGCTAATCCCCATGACAGTGCATCTTAAACTCACAACCGTAAAACTCCACTCTTATAGGACAAACGTATCATAGTGTTAGTGTAGCACTGCCTTAAAATGCTGTTCAAATCTGATTTAAACGGTTAAAATTTATTTTATTCATACGTTGGTGACAGTTTCACCAGCAGGTGGCAGCGTTTTTTATACTATAAGTTATACTGAATCATGATTCAATCAAATGATTTGTTCAAAACCACTGATTCATTTAGTAACAAAACAAAAGGCTAACAACACAACTGCTTTAAGTCTTGCTATCACTGTCACACAGAATGATCTGCCGTTCTGTAATATTGTGATTATTTTTTAAGTATAACTCAATTGCTGATTGATTACGAGATTTTTTTTCAACAAATTTTTAATCATGACCACAGTATATAACATTTTACTAGTTATTTTGCAAGATAATAGTATTTAACCCAAGGTGCAATTCAAAATCTTAACTAGGTAACTTAGGTTAACTAGGCAAGTTTTTTTAATTGTTAGGCTAGTCATTGGAAAACAGTAGCTATGTTTCCATCCACCTATTTTTATGTGCATTTTGTATATGCGCATAAAAATGATTGATGGAAACGCCAAGATGCGCATAAGTTTTGAAAATGCACATAAAAAACATATGCGCATAATTGAGTAGGATAAACTGTTTATTCAATAAGAAAAGATGCGCATAAACTACAATGGAAACACTTTTACCAAACAAATTCCAGTATGCTCGTTAAAAAAGTCATGGGATTTTGTTATTATAGATCATGTGATGATAAAAATGTGTGTGAATAGACAAACCAGCAGGCTGAGCACATTGTAAAACGTCTGAAATGTTGTTTTGGTCATTCTAAAATACCTTAACCATTTCAGTATTAGTGTTATTATATTATTAATGACCTCCAAAATCAAGAGCGTCTGTGCTGCGCGTCTCATGCCTTCAAATGCCACCACGCATTCATTGCATGTCGGTATCATCTTCTGAGGCACAAGTCATTTATTAAATAAGGAAAGGATTCACACAGCTTCTCCTGCCACAGCAAATAACGCTTTTACTGTTGATATTTGGCACCAGTTAATCAGGAAGTGATGATTTAGTTCTTTTTGACTCATTGGATGGAAACGCTGCTTTATTTGCACGTCTTTTATGAGATATTCCTGTTTTGTGCAAACATTTAATTCGTATCTTTGGATGGAAACATAGTGTTTTGTTTTGTAGCCGATCAAAAATATAGTTTCCTAAGGGGGCTAATTATGTTGGTCTTAAAACTGCTTTCATTCCAGCCAAACTAAAATAAATAAGAATAAAATAGGAAATAATGTGTAGAATTCCTTGCTCTGTTGTACAGCATAATTAAAATAATAATTTGGCCTTTTAATTGTATAATGTTATTATTAAAGTGGTAGAAGTAGTACTGTACAATCCTTGAACCATTCTTTCAACTGATTCATTCAAAACCACTGATTCATTCAGAAACTGGCAAGTCAAAGGCAAAGAATACTTTTGGTTGAATGCTTAAATCACTCTGTTAACTTTTTGTTTTAAACATTTATTTCACATATAGTTCATGATTGTCTTAGGTGTATAGCATTGCATTCAATAGTTTGCTATAAATTAGCATCAAACAGGAAATTTTGGCTCTACAAGTCAGTGTTTTTTAATTATAATTATGAATTAAAACAATATGGAACTGAAATTCCAGTTTGCAATATCAGGTAGTATGGATGTTTTTGTACAGCTAATATAATTGGAAAAATTTGGAACACAAGCTTCGCAGAGTTAAACATAGGTTGGATAAAAGCCCATTCACAGTCATGCTGTTATGTGGATCGGATTTTGGAGAACAACAGCATTTCAAATCAAATCAAATCACTTGTGTTGTCACATCATCAGCAGCACGTGCACCATGATGAGTGAAAAGCTTAGGTGCTGGCTCTAGACTGTGCAAAATACAACAACATACTCCAGAAAAACAAAACAATATACTATTGGCAATGTTGACTAATACGTAAAAGACAATTCAAGAGTTCACACTTAGCTGATGATTGATTATAAGCAAGTTTGGCTTGCTGTCACAGGAGAGAGCCCTGAGCTCATAAGATTCTCGAGCCCGGGGCTCCCTCCCATTTGCAGGGCGAGAAGGGAGCTTTGAGCTCCGGTAGATTTCGAGAACTCCCCCTTTTTGATAAGAGCTGATGACTGAAAATGATTGCTATGAAGAGATATGCTGCTGGATAAGAGTTTGACTGTAGTGTTAAATTTTGATTGGTCAATTAACTTGTAGTGCATGTTTTTGGAATGTGGGAGGAAACTGGAAAAAAACCCTGGGGAAACCCACGCAAGCACGGGAAGAACATGCTAACTTTGCACCGAAACGACAGCCGACCTGTTAAAGAACTAGAATCGGTGACGTTCTTGCTGTGAGGCAACAGTGTTAATCACTGCACCACCGTGCCGCCCTATGAAGGGAAAGGTGGAGAAGTAGAAGTGGAAGAAGGGATTCTTCGAATCAAAGATGACTGTAGTGAGAAACCCTGGCTCTTTATAGTGGGTTAGGAATCGTCTGATTGGTGGATCATACATGGTTAATGCAGAACCAGACGTGTTCAATCATAATCACGTGATCCTCTCGAAATTAGTTTATAAATAAACTTCACTAAATACGTTAAGAAAAAACACCCACTACACACATGTAGGCACAGAGAGACAAGTACACAGTCAAAAAGGTGTACACCTAGTTTGAATGTTGGTGGAAAATTATTGTAGGCAATATTGATTCGTGAATTGATTTTCTTTTCAGCTTAGTCCCTTTATTAATCATGGGTCACCAGAGCGGAATGAACCACCAACTTATCCAGCATATGTTTTACGCAGTGGATGCCCTTCCAGCTGCAACCCAACACTGGGAAGCACCCATACACTCTTATTCACACTCATATACTACGGACAATTTAGCATACCCAATTCACCTATATCGCATGTCTTTGGACTTTTGGTGGAAACCGGAGCACCCGGAGGAAACCCATGCAAACACGGGGAGAACATGCAAACTCCACACAGAAACGCCAACTGACTCAGCCGAGGCTCGAACCAGTGTGAGGCGACATTGCTACCCACTGCGCCACCGTGACACTCATTGTAGGCAATATTGTTGATTGTAAAGATTTGGTTAAAGTGCAGTGTACACTAAATACACTGTGTCAAGGTGTGTCAAGTGTTCACCAGCCTGATGTCTGTGGGAAGATTTCCTTCAGTCGGCTGGTGTGTGACTGGATGCTGCGGAAAAAAAGGGTCATATAGCTTCTATTTCTATTGAATATTTCATCAGTAATACTAGGTCTAGCATTTAGCACTGCTTGTTTACCTCAGTGGCTTTGCTGTTGTTGAAGGCTAGACACAGTATTTCATGCAAATCCTCCTAAGAAATGTGTTCAACTGAAGACTGTAAACTAGTAAATTTTGAAAGCTGTTTTGCACATCTCTACTTTCTGGTTCACCAGGGTAAACAGAAAGATGCTAAATTTATGTTTTAACCATACAAGAGATACTCCCAAAACAGAGCAATCTGTCAAACTAGACTTGATAGTGAACAGTTCATTTTGTTCTTTTTTTTTGCCTCAGGAGTGCATACACAGAGCATAAATGAATATACATAAATGATCAAACATGACTGTGTTTTCCTTTTGAGTTCATAACGTGCCTTTATACTAGGATATTTATAAAATGAAAAGCACTGTTAGCACACTGCTAAAAGTCAACTTCCTTGTGACTTGTAGCTAAATTGTTGAATTGAATCAATTTAAGCAGCACTCCTTACACGCCAACATCATGCATGCTTAAAATATTGCATAAGATATACAAGCAATTTCTCCTGCAGCCACGTTATGTTTGAAAGTTAATGAGTGTGCTTAAATGTCATTACTGTTGACAGTCTGTTCATTGATAATCAGTCTTGTATATTGGCTGTATAAATGTCACAATCAAGACTCTGCTGCTCTGATGCTTTTCAAGCCTCATTTGGATCCAGCAGTTTAAATGGAAAAGCATATTAAATGGCAGTTAGTACTCTTAAAGGTGATGCAATTGTCCATTTTATCTGCATTCAGTCACTCTGCTTGATTAAGTGTGCGATGGTGCTTATTTAATAGGCATTTGTACATTGGACGAGCCATCTGAGTGATGAGTTCCTCACAGTATCGCCTTCCTCTGTGACTGGTGTGTTTGACTAGTGTTAGCCAACGGTCCTGCGGGAGCAGCAAAGCAAGGTTATTCTGAGAGTTTAGTGACTTTATTATGGCGACAGTGTAGTGTTGATCTAGCCTTTGGGACTTACTATAAACCCTTATGTATTGTAACGTTAAGTGTTTGTTTCTGTGTTTCTATCGCCTGCAGGATTCATAGTGTTTTGCCAGCTGCACAGGTTAATAAGTAGGTAGAGGAAATATAGTGCAATAGAATCTAACATCACATACTGAGCTAGAGATAGTTGCACATTTTCAAACAAACAAAACCAATCTTTAGCTTAATTTGTAATGCCAGTGTGCTATTTGGATAGAACAAATTACCTATATATTAACATTGCTGTTCATCTCATGCTGACTTATTCTGCAATCTTCCTCCTAGCTATTTCCTGTCTTGCTTCACTTACCTGTCAAATAAAATACTAAAACCCCATCTTTTAGGAGCTGAGGTGCTTTTATGGGAATACACATTTGAGTCCACCTTGGGTCATATCCAGTTCTATAATATTCCATACTGTATCCTTTCACCGGCTGATTTCATTTGCCTATCACATTAAGGTTAAAACATCTGAAAATGTCCATCACTTACTCTAGGAGATTTGACAATGCAGGTCCAATCTTTAATGCCACTGTTTCCATCTTACCTATCAAATAAAGGTCAAGCATCTCAAAATGCATGCTGTATATCATTCAGCAGTTGTACTCGTGCTGGAAGCTAGATATTTGAGTTTTGGTTGGAGCATAATTAAAGTTATTTAAAATTATTTTACTCAACTTTTACTTCTCAAGAATGTGTAGATAGTCATCCTTTACATTTATTTGTCATGTATTTAGTCAATTATCAAGAAGAGGTCAATACAATGCTTCTGTCATTTAATGGCTCGTTTCCACTGAGTGGTACGATACGGTATGGGTCACCATTATCATGCTTGTGTCTCCACTGCCACAACCAATGGCACCCTTTTGGTGGGTGTGATGTATGACAGAAAGTTTCAGTCGACGCCATTCTCGCTTGAGGAAATGTCAAAGTAAAGCTGTACGGGTCGTTCATATGTCATATGAGAAGCACTTCTCACAAAGCAGTTTCTAGTATAAATTAGCATGTTGTTAGCATGAATTTAGTATAAATTAGCATGTTGCTAGTATGATTAGTATGTTTGTTAGTATGATTTTAGAATGGATTGATAGGTCATTAGTGTGTTTCTAGTATGATCAGTATATTGCTTCTATGGATTGGGATATTGTTAGTATGGCCAATGTAATGTCAATGGCAGTTTGTTTTTTTTGTTTTTTTTACAATGGAAGTCTATGGGACAGTTGCTAAGGTGCCGTAAGTGGTTGCTAGGGTGTGGCTAGTAAGTTGAAAGGTCATTATTGATTGGCAGATAGGTAGTCTGTATACCTTTCCAGAAGAAAGGTGCAAATGCTGGAAAAATGAGTTTGCATCTGGCCTGCAACTTAACTGATTTTAAAATAAATTTTCACTTTGTCTTTGCGTACTAATCAATCCGAGAAAAAAAATAGTAAATACACAAAAATACAAGAGCTTTTGTCATAAGTTGTGGTTCTCCTATGAGAAAATGGGTTTGATTTTCCAAGTTTTAGTTTAATTTTCTCTTTGTCTTTACTTACCGGTCAGTCAAAGACCAACCCTTCCAAATACTTCTGCCATTTATGAGCTGGTAAAGTGCTGCTTAAACTGGGTAAAAATAATTGAGACTGCTCTTTTTATACATTTTTATACAGTATGATATTTGGCACTGCAGTAGTGCTCACATAGAAAAATAGTTTGAACATAGCCTGCAACATATCTGAATACCAAACTTTAATGTGATGTTCTGTCTCACTATACTTGACTACAAGTCCAAAATAAAAACAGAAATTAATTCAAACAAACATTGGTGCAAACCCCACATTGCCTCACATGAGATTCTGGATAGTATGACCAAGACAAGGACAGTGCGGCTTGTATCATAACCATCATCCCTGGTATCCATGTACATTACACAATACGTTTCATTCCCCGGCTGCTCACCATCGATTCCTTTAAAAGGGTCAGCAGCCGAGCCAGGACTGGAAGATTGAATAGAACCTTGGCTGTGGAAAGACCTCCACATTCCTCTGAGTCTCATACCGCAATGCCTTTAAAATGTCATTGCCCCACAACAGATCTCCCCCTTTGATATTTTTACCCTGCGCTAGGATTCCATTTAGCGTTGGCAATTCCACTTTCTTGCTTTGACATCTACATTTGTGACCGCCGATTGGGGAAAAGAACAGAACCTCAGGGCTCAGCGCAGGGCCAGTGTTTCCATTTGGCTCTCTTTGTTGCAAGATTTAGGGGTGAACGTTGGGAGAATTGCCCAGTTTGAGCTTTCTGTACTTGCCATTTGCTATCAGCTGTGACAGAGAGAGGTGGGTGTTTGAAGATGATTTAGCTGAGCGTTGCAGAGGGACAGAGTCTTCTGAAAAGGCCGCCAGTTGATAATTAGTCCAAGAATCTTTGTGGATTATTTTAATGCAAATAAATGTATTCTGTAGTAATACATTTCCCGTGAACATTCTGTACGACAGGTATTACAGATGGGAAATGTCTGTAATGAATGTGCCTTTGCCCCAAATGTGACAGCACATTAATTGATAATTACTTTTCTTTTTAAAAAGCGCTCATGAGTTTGTGGGAAAGACAAAAATCTATGTTTTTTCCTCGCAGAACACATTAGCTCAAATTGGACCCCTGTACTTAGTAATTGAATTGCTTTTTACCCAAACGCACATTAAAATTGCAATGTGTGTCTTAACCGGCGTCACTTCTCTGCCGCAAGCGAATATGCTTAATCTCATTTACAACATACCGCGGATCTCTATGTACCATCTCTAAACAAACATCCCGATATTTATGGCAGTCTTAAGTGGATTGTTATTTATATTGCCCCCTTTTTAATAGCAGGACTCTCATGGATGATTTGGTATTGTTTGAATTAAATCGTTAAACTATTCTGAATCACTGCAGTAAATTATGTAATTTGTTTTTTTTCTTACAATGATTCTACAGTCCAATATTAAGGAAACTATGCTTATTTCAAGTGCAATATTCATGACACAAAAGAATGAGCTTTTCAAGTGTACTATGACAACTGACATTAAAAAATCTGTATAATCATGTGCAGTTTTAGAGCTACAGTGTAAATAAAGCACTTTCACAGCAAAGCATGTGAGTCATGCCACAAAATCAGGGTCACTGGAGAGCTAATTATGTTTTGGATTCAAGAATGGTGGAAAATAACCCATTTCTATTCACCAGCCAGAAAGGTAACAGACATACCACAAGGCTAGTTTAAAAATAACTTGGCGTATGTACCTCAAATGTGAAAGACATCTATCAAATGTAAGTCAAAAGGTTCTCTTTCTTTGATTTTTTTTTTTTATATTTTAAAATAACTCATAAGTCCTGTAGTTTAATTGCTGTCAGAAATAATTGAGATCAAGCATTATGGTGATAAATATAAAGAACATTATTTGCTTTACATCGATATTAATATCCCTGAGTATCAGATACTGGCTGTGGCATATACAAACAGAGCCTACATCAAGAACATTAAGGTATATTCAAAGTGGATTGAAAATGATGAATGTTAGCAAAAGTGGGCAAAAGCACAGTATTATCACCACACAGCCTGCAACTGCAAACAAGGATATTGTCTCTTTACAGTTCTTCGTTAAACTGAAACAAAGTCAATCTCTTTTGTCAATATCTATCTTTTGCGTTTTTTCCCATGCTTCTTGATGAGGTATGGGAGTAACTTCCATTTAAATTGTAAATAATTAGTGAATTAAAAAATAATTGGTGTCATTATTCCTCTCACAGTTTATCCATCAAAAACGAAAAGGTAACTTGTTAGAATGAATAAATGACATCATATGACAGCAAATAGAAAATTGTGTGTGTGTGTGTGTGCGTGTGCGTGTGCGTGTGCGTGTGCGCGTGCGCGTGTGCGTGTGTGTGTGTGCGCATATATGCACATATGTTTTCATCTAAATGTTTACCTATATATTAGTTAAATTATTAAAATCCATAGACAACATAAATAAAAGCCTATGTAGAAATTTACATTTGTATTTACTTAAGAGCAATCAAATAGTACAAGAACAAAATATAGTACAAAAACAAAAATAAGACAAAAAAAACAAAATAAAAAAAGAACGACAAACCATTTTGTTATAAATTTCCTTTTCCACTATCTTCATAGAAAAAAAGAATTGACATTGTAAATGTTTCAGGAAAATGTGTAGACATCATAGCTTTCCATCTCCTCTCCCTTAGTTGCCATAGTTAAATACCATAACATGCCAATTACATGTGATACCAATTTCAAGTGTTTGCACATAGATACGTTTTTTGCATTTTTTTACCGCCTAATAGAACTATAGAAAGTATGAGCTACTAATAGAAAGTATGAGCTAGGCATAATGCATGACAGTTGCCAAAGTAAGATATGAGCTATATTCAATTCAATTCAATTCATCTTTATTTCTATAGATCTTTAACAATGTAGATTGTGTCAAAGCAGCTTCACATAGAAGATTATAGTAAATCGAAACAGTGTCGGTTCAGTTTTCAGAGTTTAAATTCCGTTCAGTTCAGTTCAGTTCAGTTCAGTTCAGTGTGGTTTAATATTCACTGCTGAGAGTCCAAACACTGAAGAGCAATCCATCGATGCGCAGCTCTACAAATCCCGAACTATGCAAGCCAGTGGCTTGCTATAAAAGAGACATATCTTGTATGTACAAATAGGGCTTATATGTGGATATAAAGAAACAATACAGAAGACATATGGCCTGTAATGCACAGATATGCACCTCAAGTCTGGCTATATGTGGCATAAATGCACATATATGCAACATATGTATTATCATATATGCTGCATATATACTGCATATAGGTTTTATATATGCACAAATATCCTCATATATGTTCTTTCCATGTGGGCAAACCCAAAGTGCAGCCAATATTTTGTAACACAGCATTTACATGCACAAAAATTTGTTTGATAGCAAACCATGAAATAAAAACATGTAAATTTTGTTTACTGTAAAAAAATAAATTAATTAATTAAAAAAGCACACAAGACAACCCAGAAAGACTTGTTATGATTCTTTCCTCAAGACTTTAATCTGTTCTGTCATAGTATCTACTTGTCTCACTCTCTTTCTCTCTCTTTCTCTCTCTGTCTCTCTCTCTCAACGAACTGTGTCCCAGCTGCCATTCTTGATGACCCGATGGAGTGTAGCCGAGGGGAGCGACTGGCCATCACTCTGGCCAAAGACAGCATCAACCGTTCCAGCAATCGCTCCACCACAGGCAAACTGGAGGTGGACATCTTTGAGCTGCTCCGAGACAGTGAATACGAGACAGGGGAAACGAGTGAGTATTTCTGTGTTTTATCAAATCCAGAGATACATTATATAGTATATTAAGTTTAAATAAGTATTATAGTATTATTCTAAATGCTTTTCAGATGCATTACCTAGCAAAATGTCTGGAATTTTTAAAGACGTTTCACATTCGATATACTTTCTGGAATAAAAATCATATTAGAATGTAACATTACAATTGCAACTACATCTATGCAAATTAACAGCTTGTGAACTTTAAGAAATTCAATTTATTTGCTGAAATGTGTTTTAATTTTTTTCAAATTCTGCATTTATTCCTTTTTTTAGGTTTATTATTATTATTATTATTATTATTATTATTATTATTATATTATTATTATATAATAATATTAAACATGGGACATTGCATGTTTATTTACTAATAATTTACTTTTGTCAATCATTTTGTAAGCACAAAAATCTGTTAATTTACAGGTGTTTTAAGGCAGCTGGGGTGCCGAAAAAAAGTAAAATAACGGCTGTTAAATTACAGTCATTTACCATAAAATAACAAACGTCGAATTACAGAAGTTTTCCAGAAAATTACATTTAAGTAGATTTCTGTAATTTAACGTTCATTATATTAGGGTAAATTTTGTATTTTAACAGCCGTTATTGTAGGTACCGAAAAAAAAAAAAATCAAATAATGAATTTTTTTTACAGTATAAATAATTGGTGATAATGATTAAAAAAACTGTCAATTGCAATATTGAGAACATTTCAGTTTTAAAACATGAAGGCAATCCTACAGATAACACATTATGGTCCTGAAGTCAAATCAATTATTAATACAGAAAGTTAAAGTAAAAACTGATAGAGCTTTCAGCATCTGTCACTGCATCTCACTACTTATAATTCTGCATCTACTTATAAGCCATTTATCGCTTTGATGTCATTAAAGATGATAGCTATTGGCAATATCTTACCATTAATAAATCTATTGGCACAATACTAGTTTGGACTTTCCGCTTTTAAGAATAACTTTGTTTGCAGAAGTGAGTTGTAACTGTCTAATACAGCATGAAGGTGAATAATTAGTATGGTAGGAACCACATTCCTGCTTCCTACAGCTTAAATTTGTTTTACTTTGGTTTGAACATTTTTGCTAGGCTCTTTAGTTTTAATTTTCACAGCTGTCTTTTAGTTTCACAAGCTGAATAATGGTCACTTAACCGTGAGGGGTTTGTTCAGAGGTTGCAGGTATTATAATGATTCACAGATAGAGCCAAATAGTGAGATAATTGTGTCCTCGGGAGGGCATTTCTCCTCCAAAACATGCGCCGAATACTTATTCAAACAGCAAAAACAACTCTTTATTTCTATTCACCTGAAAGCACATTTCTGATATTGGGTTATCTTTTAAATTGTATGAAGGAAATGAATGATTTTTAGTCTTCACATTTTCAGCTTTTGTAATTAAGTGCAGTGACACACACAAAAGCAGGTCTGTATACATGTGTAATTAGTGTGTCTGTCAGTTTCATCTCTCAATATGTTCTTGACTGCTAGCAGATGATTTATGTGGGGGTAAAGAAAGGCACCATTATGCGATGGCAATTAAATTAACAGGTTTTCACACGTCAGAGAATGAAGTGTGCTGTCACATTCTGGTATTCTCTGAGTCAGGCATTTATTGGAGCAATTTTTGTTTCTTTAATTATGGGCAAGTCACTCTCAAAGGCCAGAGAGGATTTTCTGAACATTTCTATTATTAATTATTAACTTGCTTTTTCCGACAAATTTAATTATTTGATTGCTGACCTAGAACAGTGTGGAGTGTGACTACCCATTGATTATTTTATGTCAGCATTTAGATTCCTTCATCCATCCACCCATTCATTTACAGTGGTGGAAAAAGTACTGAAAAATCATACTTCAGTAAAAGTACCATTACTTGCCTAAGAATGTAGTGAAAGTAGAGTAAAAGTATCTGTTGTAAATATTACTCAAAGTAGGAGTAAAAAAGTAGCCCTTTTAAAAGTATTCAAGAGTAGTGAGTAGTGAGTATTATGCTGTAAAAAGCTGATGTATTTACATGTAATTTGTGGATGTGTCTAAACGTAACATTCTGTAGTGTATGTAGTTATTTCCCAACGGGTACACAACGTCATAAGAATTTAATATTAGGTTAGATTTAGGTCGTGATGTCAAGTGACCAAAATTCAATGTCTTGCCAGCGTCTAAGAACAACATTATTTTGACATCCAATAACTATGTCAAATGATGATGATTTTTGGTTGATTTTAGGTTGTGTTGCAAAGTGACCAAAATCCAACGTTGAGCCAACATCTTAAACTAACATCACATTGATGTCAAATACTGACATTTATTTGTCAGGTATGGCAACCAAAATCCAACATCTGATAGAGGTCATAGTGGTAACGTCCACACAACGTCAAGCTGTAACATCATTAGACATTGATATTTGGTTGATTTTAGGTTGTGTTTGAAAGTGACCAAAATCCAACGTTGAGCCAACATTTTAAACCAACATCACATTTATGTCAGATACTGACATTTATTCATCAGGTTAAGACATCCAAAATACAACATCTGATAGACGTCATAGTGGTAACGTCCACACGACAGCATGCTGTAACATCATTAGATGGTGATATTTGGTTGATTTTAGGTTGTGTAGGAAAGGGACCAAAATCCAACGTTGAGCCAACATTTTAAACCAACATCACATTTATGTCAGATACTGACATTTTTTCATCAGGTAAGATAGCCAAAATATAACATCTGATAGACGTCATAGTGGTAACACCCACACAACCTCAAGCTGTAACATCATTAGATGTTAATATTTGGCTGATTTTAGGTTGTGTTGGAAAATGACCAAAATCCAACGTTGAGCCAATATCTTAAACCAAAATAATATTGACATTAAAATACTGACATTTATTTGTCAGGTATGGCAACCAATATCCAACATCTGATAGACGTCATAGTGGTAACGTCCACACAATGTCAAGCTGTAACATCATTAGACATTGATATTTGGTTGATTTTAGGTTGTGTTTGAAAGTGACCAAAATCCAACGTTGAGCCAACATCTTAAACCAATCTCATATTGACATTAAAATATTGACATCTATTTGTCAGGTATGGAAATCAAAATTCAACTTCTGATAGACGTCATAGTGATAACTTCCACACAACGTCAAGCTGTAGCATCATTAGACTTTGATATCTGGATTGTAATGTTAATCCAGAATCAAATAGATGTTGAGCATGTTCTACTTAGTGATGCAACAAGGCCCAGATCACCAAAAGCACATTAATTATTAATGTATAATTCCATATCTAACTACCATTTTGAATCCCAGATGTTCAATATGCTCCCTAAAATGTAAACTTTGGTCTTACTTAAAGATTTCAAGCAGACAGTCAATGGGTTTCAAACAAGTGTTTCGATTTTAACAGCTGCCTGTCAATCTCTTTGTCCCTTTCTTACTCTTGGCCCTAAATTTAATAATACCTTCCTTCCGAAATCTTAAATCAAATACGGTTGAGCAGAACAAAATAGAGCTGCTCACTCACTGAAGGATATTAAACATGACTGAGGTTCATTGTTGTCAATGAAAGTAGGCGGCACTAAAATCAGGAGAAGACGAGCTGTAATTTAAACAATCAGGGCTGTTGAGACTCAGGATGAAAAGCCTCTCCTGGTTTCTCTAAAATAGCCCTCTTGATAGATATAAACAGCTGCCTCTTTCTCTCTCTCTATACGGTAAGTCGCCCAACCCTGTTCGGTCTAATTCAGCATTGTAATGGCTCGCAGTATGCAGGAATTGAATTAGAAATGGATCAGTGAATCTCACAGGTAGGGAGAATGCCACATTCTTGCTACCTGCCCTACTATAGTCCCGTCCTACATCTTGTTTGTGCTTGTGTGTGGTCTGCATACCAATGTTTGTGATCTGAGATGAACAGAAGTGTACTGAAACTAACTGCAATCCATAGTGGTTTCTCAGTCCACTTGGATTCATTGTCCTTCTTCGGATCAACCGTGCAGGAGGGTCATGTTCCAGGATTTGACTCTAGTCAGTCATAACTGTGAATTGCCTGACACTTGTGACTCATATTACATGCTGGGGTTAATAGCTACATGCCTTATGATGCGTGCATGTAAGACAACAGTGCATGGATTGGAAGGCTGTGTATTACATGACAAGGAAGTCAACACATTGTGCTTTGAGATATGAAGAGTTCAGATGCAAAACCCTCTAAATCCATCAGACCTCTTTTCTTGTAAATAAGCATTTTCTATCAGGCTCCTATAAATAGGTTTAGAAGTTTCATTTTATATGTAATGATAAGGTTATTAGCTAGTAAATAAAATAACTTTTATCAAAAATGTCACTTTAGACAATTCTTTGTTTTTAAAGAAGTAGATTTTCTTCTGCGTCAAAAACAGCTAAATCCACTTGTGCTTTTTATGCAAAACCCTCTAAATCCACCAATTGGGACAAGACAGTGTATTTAGTTGAAAATCACTAAGGATCCAATTAGAAATTATTTTACCAAACGTAAAACACATTACACAAACCACCTGAAATTTAAAATATATAAATCTGTCAAGTAAGTGTCAGTTCATTCCGCTGTGATAAACCAAGAAAAAAGCAGAAGGAAAATGAATAAATGAAATCTGTAAAGTAAGTGCATTAATCAAGTCTTAACTATCTGTTGTCATTTTTGATATTTGGGATTTAGATTTAACGTAAGTAATGTAAACATTGCAAACATTGTATACTAAGCTTCGTAGATTCAAATAATGAGTGTAAAAATATTATGAAGCATCAATATCTGTGCATTGTCCATTAATATAAAAAGCTTATTAGACATATAGGTAATATGAAGCAATATAAATAATGTATAGTTTTATACATTATATTTATCTTTTTAAAAATAGCTTAAATTATTAAATAAAACACAAGGTAGGCCTACTGGGCTGAAAGGGGATGTCTCTCAGACACTTTTAGAAGCTGTAATTCATTCATTCTCACCATACTTAAGGTCTTGGTCTCTTGTTTATCCTCATAGCAACCATGTGGGATAAAAGAACAAAATATTAACTCTGTCTTTGGTGAAACGCAGTTGTCGTTTAATGTATAGTAAATCAGACGTATGACTTTTATGCAGGTGATGCCCTTCCAGCTGCAACCCATCACTGGGAAACACATACCCACTCATTCACACACACATACACTACGGACAATTTAGCCTACCCAATTCACCTGTACCATATGTCTTTGGACTGTGGGGGAAACCCACGCGAACACAGGGAGAACATGCAAACTCTACACAGAAACACCAACTGACCCAGCCGAGGCTCGAACAAGCGACCTTCTTGCTGTGAGGCGACAGCACTACCTACTGCACCACTACGTCACCCTGTACATTGTGTTTTTTTTTTTTCTTTTAAGTTTTAAAGTAAGGGACGTTTTCATTTGCCATTCACTGACAGGCGGACAGGCTCTTCCAGTTCATCAAACTCTGTCTTTTAAAATCGAAATCGGAAGCAGAATAAAAGCCGGCGTATCATCGCACTGCTACTGTACATTGAACACATGATTTGATTTGCGCCTTCTGATTGGTCCTTGGCATATAGCAGCTTTTGCTGTCAAAGGCAAGTGGCGCTTAGCAGCTTTTGCCAACAAACTGTTATTTCTGAATGCGCTGACGCTGGCATTTGGATGATTAGAAGCAAATCTATTTGTTGATGGTGTACGACGTGCCTAAAGCATTCACTCAATATCTTTAGCTCATATTTGGCGGAAGTGGTGTTTAGCGGCTTTTGCATCTGAACTCTTCATATATTGTTGTTGTTTGATATTGAGAATTCATTCAATTTCTTTTCAGCTTAGTCCCTTTATTAATCTGGGGTCGCCACAGCAAAATGAACCGCCAGCGTATGCCCTCACAGCTGCAACCCATCACTGGGAAACATCCATACACACTCATTCACACACATACACTACAGACAATTTAGCTTATTCAATTAATCTAAACCACATGTCTTTGGACTTTTGGGGGAAACTGGAGCACCTGGAGGAAACCCACACGAACACGGAGAAAACATGCAAACTCCACAAAGAAACGCCAACTGACCCAGCCGGAGCTTGAACCAGTGACCTTCTTGCTGTGAGGCGATTGTGCTACCCACTGCGCCACCATGCTGCCCTTAATATTGAGAATGTGCTTCTTAATTAATGAATGCTGTCCTTGTGTCTTAATCAAATATAAACTTTTCATTAAAAAAGACAAATGTACATTTATAACTGAAATTTCCAATAAAGCTATTATATATGACAACAAAGATGATAACAAGATATGTAATTGAGATCAAATAAATGTAGATAAACGAAAAAAGGAAACAACAAATATCTGAGCACATATTAAAAATGTGAGTTTTAAATTTAATAATAAGAAGAACTGCTATTTAATCTAAAGTGCTTCCAAAAAGTATAAATATATATATATAAACAAACAAAAAGTTATTATAGCATCATTCATTTTCCTTCTGCTTAGTCCCTTATTTATCAGGGGTCGCCACAACAGAATGAAATGCCAATGGATGGCAGTGGATGCCTGGAAAACACTCTCACATTCACCACACACTCATACACCACGGCCAATTTAGTTCATCCAATTCACCTGTACTGCATGCCACTGGACTGTGGGGGAAACCAGAGCACCCGTGACACGCGAACACTTGAAAACATGGAAACTCCACACAGAAATGCCAACTGGAACCAGCAACCTTCTTGCTGTGAGGCGACAGTGCCGCCGCATTATAGCATCAGAAATATTTTATATATATTTTAGATATGAGCAATATCACAGGAGTATTAATCCCACCAGTGACGATATACAGCCATATTGCACTGCTCCGAGTTCGACAGCATAATTATGTATATAAAAAAGAAAATCAAACACGAAGAGTTTTAAAACCCTTTTGTATAAGGTACTACTTTCTACCGCTTTTCATTCACATCTGCAACTGATGTCAGAACAGCAGAAAACGTTGCTACTTCACACACATCACTTTAGCTAGTATTTGAATGATTCACTAGTGAAATAATATCTAAAGTGATGACAAAACAGGTGATTTTGTTCACCTTTTAGGATTATAAGGCTAAACGGCATCGAATACCATCAGTCTAGAGGCCTTTCCCAGTATGTTGCAATCGGGAGATCACAATAAATAATCCTGAAAAAGCCTAAGCAAACACTGGCAGATTGCTATGGTATAAATACAGCACTACAACATACAAAAGAGAGGGATCGACTTAGTGTCATTGCCAGTTTTATAATGAGTTGATCAGCTGTAGTTTGAAGTTCCGCTGAGTTTTTCTCCTCTAATGGCTTATTATGCGGTCTCTGTCACCATCTTGTGGATGGACAACGTCAACGTCTTTGCTGTGCTCAGTATGACAGGCTGATGGAGGCAGACGTGCTGTATCTCCAAAATTCATTCGTTCATTTTTTCATAATTTTTTTTTTCCGGCTTAGTCTCTTTATTAATCCAGGGTCACATACTGCATTTACAGCAGAATGAACCGCCAACTTATTCAGCATAAGTTTTACGCAACCTATCACTGGGAAACACCCATACACTCTCATTCACACACATACACTACGGACAATTTAGCTTACCCAATTCACCTATAGCACGTCTTTGGAGGAAACCCACGCAAGCAGGAGAACATGCAAACTCCACACACAAATGCCAACTGACCCAGCTGGGGCGCGAACCAGCTATCTTCTCGCTGTGAGGCGATCGTGCTACTCACTGCGCCACTGTGATGCCCTTCTAAATTATAAATATTTTAAAATAGGCACTGTCCTCATAAATAAACTGCATAGTTGCAATCTAAAGCACTACATTCTTGACTAAAAAAAAACTCAAAAGTACATTATGTTGTCCAACAGCTGCAATATTTGTCAAACTGTAGTGAGTTTTTTGATCTGCTGTCATTCTATGTGGGCGGAGTAATACAGAAAGGTGAGGAGGCTGTACAAGTGCTGTTATTGCACTGTTATAAGCCAATCAGATTCAAGAACAAGACAGAAGTGTTGTATATATATATATATATATATATATATATATATATATATATATATATATATATATATATATATATATATATATATATATATTTATTTATTTTTTTTGCTTTTTGAATTTTTGAATTTGAAATGAATAAGATAGATATATATGTAATGTAGATTAAGTAGCACTACTACTAGAGGCTAATTACCACCATAATCAATCCACCTATTTGTAAGACATTGTCTGCTTTTTAGTATAAATTACATATTCTGCATGATCTCATTCTGCATCCCTGCATCCCTTACTGAACTATTAATAACTGTTAATAAGCAGAAAATTAGAAGTTTAGTGAGGCTATAGTCATAGTAAATGGAGTTTTTTTTAATATACAGAGTATTTTACCTTAACATAAAGTGTGAAATAAAGTTTTCAATATATTTATGTTGGTTATTTATTTTAAAAGGAAAAAAAATTGGGAGAAATTAAAATGATGTGTAGATTTGATATACACTTGGCCACACCATCATAGAGGAATTATAAGCACATATGTAATAGAGCGAAGAGTGATGGCCTGTGCGTGTGCTGGAGACTGAGAAACAAATCTACCTATTGCTTTCTTCTCCTGCTCCTAATCGCAAAATATAATTTCAGGACAGCCTTCATTCAAAGGTCAGTTAATAATAAAATGTAATTTTGTGTGAGAGCCTGAAAAGGAGCAGATTAATAACAGCGCTAAGCCTCTGCTAGGCTAGATTGTGATTATAGTGAGCTCTTTAAAACTTGTTTGAAAAGAATGATTTGAGTTTTGCTAGTAATTTGAGAACAGATTGAGTGGATAGTGAGGGTCAGGTTTTGGCTGATTTGCATGGTCCATTAGCCCCTGCTGGTAAACGCAGTAACTGCACCATCTGGACTCCAAAAATCAGCCTTCTCTATTGAAGGTCGTTCCAAAGCAGCCCTCTGTTATAATGGAGTACATCTGTGTGCAAGCAGCATCTAAACTGAAAAACTATTATCATATTGTAGATAAGTGGAAGTGGATTATATGAGTGCTTTATATGTGTGTGTGTGTGTGTGTGTGTGTGTGTGTGTGTGTGCGTGCGTGCGTGCGTGCGTGCGTGCGTGCGTGCGTGCGTGCGTGCGTGCGTGCGTGCGTGCGTGTGCATGCGTGTGCGTGTGTGTGTGTGTGTAAAAATTATTATTATTATTAAATACTGATAAATAGTAATTTATTATAAATAAAAACAAATTTTGTTCATTTATCAAAATATTATTATTAATAGTAGTATCGTTGTTGTTGTTAATCATAATCATTTAGGATATTATTGATGCTTGTTGATTGATTTCATTAAAATGTGATTAATATGTTTGTTTGTTTGAGTGTAATTAATAGTTTTTTATTATCACTAATTGTTGTTGTTGCAGTTGCAATTGTTGTTGTTATTGTCGTCATTTGCATCATTGTCTCTGTCACCATAATCATCATCATCATCATCATTATTCATTCGTTCATTTTCTTTTTGGCCTGAACCAATGACCTTCTTGCTGTGTGGCTATCGGGCTACCCACGGCACCACCATGACACCATTATTATTATTATTATTATTATTATTATTATTATTATTATTATTATTATTATTATTATTATTATTATTATTATTATAAATCAATTAATAATAATTATGTATAGTAAAAAATATTAATTTTGTTCATTTATCAAAATATTATTATTAATAGTATCGTTGTTGTGGTTAACCATAGTCATTTTGGATATTATTGATGCTTGTTGATTGATTTAATTAAAATGTTATTAACTGATTTGTTTGTTTGTTTGTTTGTTTGTTTGTTTGTTTGTTTGTTTGTTTGTTTGTTTGTTTGAGTGTAATTAATAATTTTTTATAATTATTCTAATTGTTGTTGTTGCAGTTGCTGTTGTTGTTGTCATTGTCGTTGTTTGCATCATCATCTTTGTCACTATAATCATCATCATCATCGTCATTATTATTCTAAACTAATAAATAATAATTATGTATTATAAAAATAAGAATTTTGTTCTTTTATCAAAATATTGTTATTAATAGTAGTATCGTTATTATAGTAATATTATTGATGCTTGTTGTTTGATTTTATTTAAATGTAATTAGTTAATTAGTTTGTTTGTTTGTTTGAGTGTAATTAATATATTTTTATTATTATTGTAAATGTTGCAGTTCCTGTTGTAGTTGTTGTCATTGTCGTCATCTGCATCATCGTCTTTGTCACCATAATCATCATCATCATCATCATCATCATTATTATTATTGCATTGTATTTTTGCATTGTCTGCATTTATGTACAGTGTACTACAAGAGCTAAGGTTAGGTTTAGGAGAAGGTTTGATGTCAGTACCTAGCAATTATGCAATTGTTGTAATTACCATAATAGGCATGCAGCATGGGACATGACTATAATCATTATTATGTTATTATATTATTATTATTACCTTAGTCATAAAGACTTAGTTATCTTTTCCCTGCATTTTCAAAGCAATAATTAGCCGTTACTTAAATTTACATTAGTCACATGAGATTTCAAAGCCCCAATGCCAGCACTAGCCATTGACACAAGTGTGTAGACAGACTCTGCTCTTTGCTTTCTCTGTGTATTTTAGACTTACACTGCAAACACGGTCTTCTTGACTGAAAATGGGGCAGCGTGAGCTTTTCTCTTGGCAGACTGACATCTTGCTTTCCTTCTGCTCTGTGTCTGTAATAAATGACAGTTGGTCTTTCCCTTGCCTATTGACAGTGTGCCAGATCATGTCCAAGGGGGTGGTGGCGGTCCTGGGCCCCTCTGCCAGCCCGGCATCCAACTCCATCATCAGTAATATCTGCGGAGAGAAAGAGGTGAGTCCTGCCGTCCAAAGCCCACTTCATATTACCAAATCATCATTCATATCATTACTGTAATGACTGGTGTGGTCAGCGACTGATCCCTGACCACAGCTGACCAACGTTGAACGATTACAATCTGCAGCTCTAATTAATAAATGTGTGATTGATTATTGACACATCTCGCTTTGTAATCCTGCTGTTCTCGAGTCAAAACATCCAGCAGAAAAAAAAGTGTTTGTTCTGCCACTGCCGAACATGGAGAGGCACACAAACAGACTGAGTAAACCGCTAAGGGAAGAATTAAATAACATGGATTAGCAGAGAGTTTGTATTGATTAATTGTCGTCGTGACACAGACTGAATTGTTTGGAGCAGTTTCAAGCTCTGTCAAACAGTAAGAGGAAACTGAGGACAAAACGAGAGCTGGATGAAGTGGGAGTATTTGTCTTCAGTCAGTTGAAGCCGAGCTGGATTTTCATCTTAAAGGGACAGTTCACCAAATAAAAGTATATACTGTATACAAGGTATATACTGTAACACACAATGAAATACATTTTGTTTCTCAAATTCTATGTGTGTGTATTATATTATGGCTGTATATTTTTACTTAAATCCCATTTATATTTTTGTAAAAACCATAGTTAAATATACACTCACCGGCCACTTTATTTGGTACACCGGTCCAACTGCATGTTAACGCAAATGTCTAATCAGCCAATCACATGGCAGCAACTCAATGAATTTAGGCATGTAGACATGGTCAAGACGATCTGCTGCAGTTCAAACCGAGCATCAGCATGGGGAAGAAAGGTGATTTAAGTGACTTTGAACATGGCATGGTTGTTGGTGCCAGACGGGCTGGTCTGAGTATTTCAGAAACTGCTGATCTACTGGGATTTTCATACAGCAGTCTCTCCCACCTGCAGCCCAAAAGTAGATCACCCCTCTGCGTACTGACGGCAAATGATTTAGCACCGCGAGTGTGAAGGTATTTCCCTTGTACAGTCAAACCGATCTGCTTTGTTTTAAATTTAACAGTTTAAATGTTTATTCTTTCTTGTTCACAATTACAGATATTTAAGTGACAGTTTCGGAACTTGAGTTTACTACGTCTGAGGGATTGCTGCAAATTCACTACACATCTATACTGATATTCTGTATTCAAACAGCAATAAATTTAGTTAAATTGACATGCGCACATAAAGCGTAGTGCGAATATAAATACCCCTTTATTAACCATAGACAGTTAAACAAACAGAAACGGTTGGACGTGATGACGTCAGTAATATGCAAATTGACGTATGACAAAATCTAGCGACATTTAGCGACTTTTCGGGCTGAGCTTAGCGTCTTTTTATTGAAAATAGTTGGCAACACTGATCTCAAGCATGCAAACGTCAGACAGCCACTAGGCTGTTCAGAACTGACCCCAAACCCGTGAAAGGATTCATAATCGAATAGAACACACATACTCTATGTACAATCTAGGCTGAGCATACCCTCAGCAGTCTTATCAAAACTGGTTAAAAACCAGTATAATTTGCATTCAAACTGGCAGCTTACATACAAAGAAACTTTAAAAGATTTAACACATGACAAGGCAAATATCACTTTAGACATAATTAACACATCAGCAAATAACAGCATGAACAGTGGTTTCCAATTCTTCAAGAGTCCATGTCCACTCAAGAGGTTTCCATGACCTCTGAATGGCTGGGTAGATCCTGAGGAAACAAATCATTTGGCTAACAGAAAAAGCAATCACACGCGTTATTCCATTTTTACTCTAAAGGGGGATGACACTAAAGTCATCATATAACCTAGGCTCTTAAACATTCAACTTTATCAATGGTCATAAAGACATATGAAAGGATATGTGTTACTCCATCCTGGATTGCGATCAGAAAATCCACACCATCACTATCTGTTTTCTGCATCATGTGAATTATATTTGAAATTCTATATTTAATTGGTTTACAGCTAACATATAAAGTTGTGACATTGCATCTATATTTTCTACATCATAGAAATTACATGTTTAATTCAGTTTTATTATGGATCTATTTTAATAGTCTTACAGCTGACATATAACATTTTGACAAGCTGTTTCCCAGTTCTGCACAGTCTCAACACCACTGATGTGATATTATATTGTATTATATGTGGCTTTTCTTCCACAGCAGCAGTCAGAGGAATATATTACTCTCACACAGGTAATGAATAATGCAGCTTGAAACAAGTTTACCGTGCATACTCAACTGACTAAGCATCACTCCTTAATGTCTTCATAATTCATAATCAGCGGCAACTCGCCTTCCAAAGTGAGCAACGGGCATAAATATTCATAGTCACATCTTATAAATGACTGCTTGGGTCATAGATGAGGCCTCGTGTAATGAAAGTTTAAACGTTTACATCAGCTATAATACACCTCGCTGAATATTTATACTGCTGACATTTTGTTTGTTTTGAGAAGCCGGCTGTGCTTTTGTCTTGTCCGCGTATGATGCAGTGGGTCGGGAGTTTTTTCGCTGCTTTGGGATGATGAAATGAGGGCTTCACATGCTCTCTGTCCTCTGTCTGTGAGGAAAGGTCATTGCGCCGCTGTTATTGTTGTTTAAAAAATGGTTTGTCCATCTCTAATGGGCTAAAGGGACGACGAGTCGTTGTGTTTATGATGGTGTTTTGTGTCTGTGTGTGAGAGAGGAAGTACAGAATAAGGAGTTGTTTAGATGGCAAGAAGAACTTTGATATGCTACTTTTATCCCAGCCAGATAAAAAATGTCCAACATAAGACACTGGATCCTGTCAGAAAATATCCGTTCTGCCTGGTGTCTGGACAAACATTCCTGCATAGCTGTTCAGTACCCAAAGTTTTCAAAACTGATAAATAAATTCAGGTTGCTCAGGTTCCTCAAAACATTTAAGTAACCTAATTGATTTTATTGGGTTAGGTAAACTTATTTAAAATTTTAATTAGTTCTATAACTTTGTGATGAGTAAGATGACACACAAGTGTCTTTCTGCTGAAACATCTCAAGAATGATCAGTGGATACAGAATGTACCTGAGCTCAATTTAGAGCTTCACGGCAAAGGCTGTGAATTCTTATGCACATGTGATTTTTCAGGTTTTTTATTATTAATAAATTTGCAACAATTTCAAAAAATCTTTTTTCACATTGTCATTATGAGGTATTGTGTGTAGAATTTTGAGGAAATTTAAACCATTTTGGAATAAGGCTGTAATATAAAATAATGTGGAAAAAGTAAAGCACTGTTTAATGTTATATAGTGTATTACTTTTACAATGCCTCGTACATGTGCCTACCTTTTTTTATGTTATTTGTCATAGAAGCATATGTCAGTCACGCATAATGTATTTTCAGCTGCCATGTATAGCTGTGTTCGACTGACAGAAAAAAAGTCAAGGATGAACATTTCTTTTAGTTTAATGGAAATATTGATTCTAATCTAACTTGTATAATTTTATTCCATGAATAACACATTGTCTTCAGTCTTTATAAGGTACTTATCAACGAGATTATACACTTATTTATACACTTGCATAATTATTCAACCCCGATTCAGAAAAAGTTGGGACAGTGTTTAAAATGCAAATACAAAAAAGAAAGCAGTGGTTTCCAATTTTACTTTAACTTGTATTTCATTGCAATACAACAGCACATTATTTAATGTGTACCTTATGCCCCACTTTTTCTGATTTGGAGTTGTAGTTGTGATTTACATAATAAATACAGTGTTTTGATTTTTCAGCCCATTCTATGTCATGGTTGATGTAGGGAAAAGGTCGAGGACTCAAGTGCAGAACTAAATGATGGATTTTTAGTAATAATAAAATAAAATAAACAGTAAAATAAACTATCCCAAGGGAAAAACATTAACAAAACAAACAAACTGGGCTGGCAGGGAAGAGCAGGGCTGGACATGACAGGACATGGTGAAATACGACAACAAACTGGCACAGGACAGCAGATAAGAGGAGAATATAAGCAGAAATAATTAACAAACAGACAGGTGAACAGGATAAACTAATTAACATGGAGGGTGGGACTAGAACACTCATCCAATGAGACAACTCATTACCCGCGTGTTCACAAAGCGCACCACTAAAGCAGGCAGCCGCAATGTAAACACAGCACCACATGCTTAGACAACACAAACATAAACACAAACACACAAAATGACAAATTTTACTCTAATTTACTGACATATCTCATTGATATCATGTCAATGTGTTCTATGGTATGTTTAGAAGAGAAAATCAGAGAATCCTGTTATACAGTACGTGCTTTACATCTTCATCTTGTTATGTTTGTTTTCACTCTTTAGCTGATTTTCCACTTTCTCTTTCATGAAGTGTATAAAGGTCATTTTACAAATTACAGACATGCTTGATTTGCATGGAATTAAGGCTTGATTGCAGACTACCTCTGCAAATATTACAACTGACAAAACGTCATCAGGTCATGCTAATCCTATGTGAACTGGGCTTTATTTTTGTCTACATTAAGCTTGTGCAGCAGCCCACAGAATAAAATTTCAATGTTTTTTTCCCCTCAAACAGTCTGACACAAGAAATCTGATTCAACTTGCTATTTCTTCTTTCTTTTGAAGCAGAAAATTGCCCAGACAAACTCATCACAGGTTTCACGAGATTAACCTATTTTTCATGTACAATTAGATTCATGTCTTCTGTATGCAGACAAATGCGGAACATATCAATTTCCGATGGTGAGAGAGCATTCATGCTTGTGTTTGTGCTGACCAGGGGTGCATTTCCCAAACAACAACATAACTCGCAGCTGAACTATCATAGTACGATGCATCGTTTGGGAAAAGAACAATGTAGTAAGGAGTGTTTCCCAAAACCTGTAGTTTCTTTGTTGCAGATCCATCGTTTGAACCATGTTAATTATAACGTAAAATGTTCATAATGACGCTCTAAACAGGGTGGAGTTACTAATTCTTTAGAGAAAAAAACAAAACAATCTTTGTACAAATTATATTGTTTTACATGCATAAAAAATTTTTGGGGGGTAAAATTCACTCATTTTCCATATTAATGGAAATATATGTAAATGACACATATAGGAAATATATATGTTTCCTTTACAAATATTATTTAGAATAGCCTATTCCATATAAAATCACTTAGCTGACACGTATTCCAATCTCATAAAACATATAAATCGTTAATGGTAATTTACAACCTAATTTACAGCAGACTACTTATTAAGAAATGGAAAAAATCCTACTTAATAATAATAATAAAACTACTACTAATAATAATAATTATAATTAATATTATTATTAAGTAGGATATTATTTATTTATTTATTTAATTATACTATTTTTCAAAAAGTCTACTTTCCCAATTTGACACATTCAAACCACTACAGAAATGTTCTATCCAATAGGCCCATGTCTTATGCAGTTCAGATAATTTTTTTAAATAAATATCCTACTATAAATTAAAACCATTAAGGTATGCTATATATTTGTTTTCACGAGCTTTGGAGACATAGCATAAATTCGGCTTTTAAATAGTAGGTCACCTTTCGTCATGAGCCATGGCTGTTTTCAAAATGGCATAAAGGTTTTCAAAGTGCACTACAAAATGAGCGCAATTGTCAATATGAAGATCGCTAAAACTGAACTGTAAAAATACTTTGAAAGCAAAATACACCTAAGAGAGATGACTTTAATATTTTCTTTTTAAGTCATTACAAGTTTAAATGTTAGAATGCTCTAAAGGAATAGGGCATAGGGGGGATAACGGGGAATAGAACACAACCAGGAACTATGCTTCTAACTACAGCTCTAGAGGTGTAGTTGCAAGTGAACAAGTTTGCGATGCAGTTTGCGAATGTTTGTTGGAACAATGGATTTGGGAAATGCCAAAATTATTACAAACTATGTTTGTAACGACAGAACTTGCGATCTTAGTTAGCTAACGATGGTTTTCGGAAACGTACCCCAGATCCTAAGCTTGCATATTTGTGATATGTAATAACTCTTTTAGAATTTTATCACTCATATTTCTGACAGTTTGGCCTGGAGTAATAGAAATAAACACAAGATGAGCCTGTACTTACTTTATTATCACATTTCACTCATATAATACAATGATGGAGTTTCAAATCTGGCTTAGATAGAAAAGACTAATCTGCTAAGAATCTGAACTGTGGCTTCAACTTTATTCATTATTATTGACAAATGTCTTTTCACAGCATATTGTCAATTTCCATTCTCACACAACTTACTGTACCCGACATCAAGTGATGGTTCTTGTAAAAACTGATCATGTAAACAGTCTTAAGTGATTTTGCTTCTTGTAAGTCAAGTACCTTTTCTGCAGACGAGCTGTTGTTTACTCTAGTCCATATGTTTTCTTCAAGACCTTGAAATTCTGCCTGCAAATTAACTTTATTTATTCAAGTCAGTCACCAGAGAGAAATCTACACTTGTAGGACAAAAAAGGTGAGCGTAAAAGAGGTTTTCCTCTAATTTCCCCTCATGAATATGAATGCTGCCGTTTGTAGTACAGAGAGTGGTGCAGATGAGAGAGCTTCAGGAGCCACTTCAGTAAAGGTCTTTGAACCTGAATGACACAGGGGTTCATGAGAAGACAGAGATGAGGGAGGAAGACCAGACCTCAAACCCCGGAGCACAGCAGACAGATGTGCCATGTGGAGTCTGAGACCCCTGCTGAATATATTAAAACGAGACATTGGTATTCATGTGTTGACATTCAGATCACATTTTTGTCCCCTTGGGCCACAAGTCTGTGCCACGGTGGTGATGCTGATTTTATACAACATTTATTTGAGACTATGTTTGTGTATTTTGTGCAAATTGGGGTTTTTGTGCTTTTGCACCTGTTGAATGTGAGACACAGTAGCTGGAGACAGTGTTGATATCCTGGGTGTGAAGTTTGAATTGAATTGAATTGAAAAAATTATAATTTTAACCATGCAAATAGGTTGAACAGGGCTGTATTACATAACAATAAATAACAATGATTTTTTTGTTTTGTTTTTGCGACTGTACAGCAAATGCTGCTGTACATAATAGAAGTTTTTTTGTGAATTTAAAACAAACTTTGTTTCATAACTAAATGTATGTAGCCAGAGTTTTGTATGGCAGCATTTTGTCTATAAAACGAACACTATGAGGAAGTATGATACCGCAGACACCTTCAGTTTCTTTTCGCACTACCAGCTGAGCTGCTTTTCCGCTGTTACCAGTTTGCTTGTCATGTACGTTGGCAGACTTGACACAGACAGGAGTTGATCGCCACAACGGGGTTTGAGTCCGGGCAGTCGGTCAGTCAGTCAGTCAGCCGACAGTGGCCTCTAGTGGATTTATGCAAGAACAGCAGGCGCGAATGGCATTTGCGAGAGAAATTGGAGATCTGAAAAAGCATACACAGCGGCCTCTGGTTGATCCCCAAAAGAAAAAAAAACTGCTAAAAAGGTTCCTCCTGGAATGTAATGTAATGTGTTGTAAAGTGGCCACACTGACAGTGCAGTGTCCCCTTCTCTTAACTGTTGCGTTAGGACCCACACAGACTGCAGGTTGAGCGCCCCCTGCTGGCCTCTCAAACACCACTTCCAACAGCAACCTAGTTTTCCCATGTGGTCTCCCATCCAATTACTGAACAGGCTCAGCCCTGCTCAGCTTCAGTGAGTAACTGGTCTTGGGCTGCAGGGTAATATGGCTGTGGCATAGCTACAAAATGGGATGTGTTTCACGCTGGCCAGGAATGTATACTGGGGTATGTATCATTAATGAGCCTGGGTTGCAATGTTTTTGTATTTTTACAAGCTTAAAGCCAACATTAGATCATATAAGTGTCTCTGTAGGAGATGCCATGTCACGTTGCATCCAGAAGGAAATTGTTTTGTAGATTTCAAACAAAAGGTATGACAAAACAAAGTGTTTTGCATTTTGTAACTATAAATCAAACTTTGCAACTTGATATGTTTTGCAGATTTAAAACCAAATGTACAATATATAATGAAGTGTACATTTAAAAATTCATACCAAATGTGACATTAGATTACAAGCAAAATAAAACATTTCTGTTTTTGCACAAAAAAAATGCTGTGTAAATATGTTTTTTTTATGTATTTGCACACATTTTAAACTAGAAATATGATTTTATATTTAGATTTTATATCAAGTTATATTTAAAATAACCAGTTTTGCTATTGTTAAGCTGAAAACCTAATTTGTAAATTGATAATTGCAAAGCAGAATCGTTTCCACTAGTGGTCTCAGTCTTTTGGACCCCGCTGTATAATCACATTATGTTGACTGGTCACACAGTTTGCTGCAATCTCTCAGGTTATCACTGATCACATATTAAATCAGCATTAGCCCACTTGGTCAGGCATAAAGAATGAAGCACAAGCAATGGCCAACATCAGACACATAGACAGGAGAGCTGGAGTAAGCCAGCAGACTCATCCTCTGTTTATTTGTAGCTAGGTGTCTTTTTTGGCAGCCTATTTTGGGCCAGACTTTTTTGCAGGGTTGCCAGTGTATAAGAGTGGACCAAGCATGCCGTGTTTGATCCTGAATGCTGTACTTTCATGTGCTGTCAAAGCTTCAATCTAGCAAAGATCATCCACAGAAAATATTAATCATCATAGACTGAAAAAAACATGAATAATTGAATTTCCTATTTTTATTTAAGGTAAGTGGTTTCAAACTATTTATATGGGCTGAATTTAAACTAAAAATGTATTTAGTAATGTTAATTTGTTTATTTAAATTCACCCCATATAAAATGTTTGCAATCGCTTACCTTAAATGAATCATTTTTGTCAGTGTAACGTTAATTTGAGATGGTGAAATGCTGACAATTGTGCAATTTGTGCAACTAAAACGGTTGTTGTTCTTAGGTTATCACATATAAAATAAAGATTAATATATTTAGTCAAGTGTATAAATGTATTAAAAATAAGCAGTGTAGTAGAGACAAAAGGAGGGCTGGTGCTAGATTAAGCCAAAAGACTCAAACTCTGTTTATTTGTTGCTACTGTAGGTCTTTTTTTTTTTTTTTGGTGTCCTATTTTGGGCCAGACTTTGTTCCATGCTTGCCAAGTGTATCAGAGTGGACATAGCGTGCTATGTTTGATCCCGAATGCTGTAATTTTGCTAGCTATCAAAGCTTCAACCCAGCAGGGCCCTTCATTTACAGCAGTCACTCCACAAGAGCTGTTTTTCACCATCCGGCCCATCCTCTTTCTTCTTCTCTATGAACATACTGTATCTTCCTGTGCTATGTTTTCTTTTTTTTTTTTTGTTTGTTTTTGGAAAATGGCCTGTGGTGTGGTTTGAGTCAGTTACTTGCCATTGAGGTGATTTGTCTACCACAATGTAAGTCCCTTCAGTGAGTAAGCATCTCGTCGCCTTAGAATTATATGGTTCTATCTACGTTCTAAATGATTTTGAGATATTGAGCTTCAAAGTTTTTGCATTCCATATAACAAACAATATGTGTGTAACAATTCTCTTTCATACATTAACATGACAGAGACCCTACATGTACTCTTAATGTAAGTTACAGGGCAAATGCAGATAGAACCTTCTAATTCTAAAAAGTCATTTGCCACTTGTAATTATAAGTTTCTATCTGGCAGATCAATAATTGAAGCATTCCCTTTTAAGAAATACAATCAGTCTGCTTATTAATTTAATAATAATAAAAAATGTGTTCCAACAATATGTTGATGTTTGAGAAAGTAAAATTTTTGCTTTCTATAACATTTATTTAATGTTTTTGGATGAATATTTTTTTTTCTTGTTCAAATTAAGCACACAAGGCTATGCTAAATATTTTATCCAGTGCAGATGATAATTTTGTGATTAATATGATCGTATTTATTGAATTATATGCTTTATATATACTATTGAATTATATTTATTGAATTATGTGTCCCATGAATTGAATAAAGTATTTGTCCTTCATGGCTTAATGTCAAATTTAAAGGATTTAAAAGAGAACAGCAGACAATGAGCAAATGACTTTAATAAATAATAAAAAATGTTTCACTGATTATATATACACAAATAAAAATATTTTACATTTAATATATTAAATTTTTAATAAATGTTTCTTTTTCAACATTGTTAAATGTAACATTTTATCTCAAAGTCAAATAACAATGCAATAACAATGCCAGTTTGTAGTATAAAATTTTAGTATAAAATAATAAATTTGTAAGATAAAATGTTGTATATACATATTACATACATTGGTACCGTCTACACTTAAGTTTAAACTAAATACTCACAGTACATGAAATATACAAAGAAACACATTGATCAGTATCATCTGGAATGTAATTACAACGTAATAGCACTCGAATTACATTCAAGATATTAGTTTATAATTAAATGTGTATTGTGTATATTTGCATAACATTAAATACACAAAAACCATAGATGATATATACAAAACACATTTACAATACCAGCTATAATTACAATGTTTTAACATAGTAATTACTATGTTATGACAGTAATTACAATGTTATTACTTTGTCATTACAAAGTAGTTACAATGTTGTGACATAGTAGTTACAATGTTGTTACATTGTAATTACATTTTAAAAAGTTTGTAATTACATGTGTACTGCGTATATTTACATAAAAATAGACAAATACTGTGCATGAAAAATACAAAGACATATTTAGTTTTATAAATATTAATGTAACTACAGAGTAAATACATACAAGATAAAAGTTTGTAATTACTTATTACATACATGTGAACTGTGTACATTTAAGTATAAACTATAAATGCACACTGTACATGAAATATAAATTAATATAAATACACAAATACAGTACATCAATTATACAAATAAACTTTTACGTTCATAATTATTATCTTTGCTCTAACTACAAAATATTTGCAAAGTATTTACAATGTAATGACATATGTAATTACAATGTAACGACACAGTAATTGCACACACGCACATGTTTATAAATCAAGATTAAAATTTGTAATTTCATATTACATGCAAGTGTACTGTGCATATTTAAGTATATAACTATAAAACAAACTGCACTTAAAATATACAAACATGCTTTAAATCTTGGATGTAATTACAATGTAATCAAAATGTAATTACAACGCAACGACATAGTAATTACATCCGAGATAAAAGTTTGTAAAGTTTGTAATTACAGATTACATGTGTACAGTGCATATGTCAAACTATAATACCCAAATTCTGCACATGAAATATACAAAAACACATTTACAATACAAGCATGGATATTGCAATGTTATAACAATCCTATTTTGATGTTATAGCAATGTTATTACAATGTTATTACATAGTATTTACAATGTTATTACATAGTAATTACAATGTTATTACATAGTAATTACAATGTTATTACATTGTAATTGCTATGTTATTACATTGTAATTGCTATGTTATTGCATAGTAATTACAATGTAACGACAGTAATTACATCCAAAAATAAAAGTTTGTAATTACATATGTACTGCTTATATTTACGTATAAATACACTAATTCTATACATTAAATATACAAAGAAACGTTTAGGTTTATAAATAATATATTGCATGTAATTACAATTGAATGACATTGTAAATACAGTGTAGCAGCACAGTAATTACATCCATGATAAAAGTTATATTATCATGGATGTAACTACAGAGTAATTACAATGTAACTACAGAGTAATTACAAGATAAAATGTCGTATATACATATTACTTACATGTGTACTGTCTACATTTAAGTATAAACTAAATACAGAACATGAAATTTACAAAGAAACACATTGATCAGTAATATCTGGAATGTAATTACATTGTAATAGCAATGTAGTATTACCATGTGTATTGTGTATAGTTGCATAACTATAAATACACAAAAACTGTACATGTCATGTACATAAACACATTTACAGTACGATCAGATATAATTACAATGTTAAAACAATGTAATTACAATGTTATAACGTGCATTTATATGTACATATATGCAGTACACATGTAATTGTTGGGTTATAGCATTGTAATTATTATGTTATAACAATGTAAATACAATATAATAACTATGTAATAAACAATGTAATTATGATGTAATAACAATGTAATTACAATGTTTTAACAATGTACTTACAATGTTATGACATGATAATTACAATGCAATAACTTAGTAATTACATTAAAATAAAAGTTTGTAATTATAAGTGTACTGCGTATAATAGTTTGTAATTACATGTGTATTGTGTATAGTTGCATAACATTAAATACAGAAAAAACGTACATATGCACAAAAACACATTTACAATACGATCAGATATAATTACAATGTTGTAACCATGTAATTAAAATGTTATTACCTAGTAGTTACAATGTTATTACATAGTAATTACATCAAAATAAAAGTCTGTAATAGCATATGTACTGTGTATATTTACATATTAATACACAAATACTGTACATGAAAAATATAAAGAAACATTTAGTTTTTTAAATATTAATGTAACTACAGAGTAATTACAAGATAAAATGTCGTATATACATATTACATACATGTGTACTGTCTACATTTAAGTATATACTACATACTCACAGTACATGAAATTTACAAAGAAACACATTGATCAGTATTATCTGTAATGTAATTACATTGTAATAGCAATGTAGTATTTACATGTGTATTGTGTATAGTTGCATTACTATAAATACACAAAAACTGTACATGATATGTACATAAACCCATTTACAGTACGATCAGATATAATTACAATGTTATAACAATGTAATTACAATGTTATAACGTGTATTTATATGTACATATATGCAGTACACATGTAATTACTAGGTTATAGCATTGTAATTATTATTATGTTATAGCAATGTAATTACAATATAATAACTATGTAACAACAATATAATTACGATGTAATAACAATGTAATTACAGTGTTATAACAGTGTAATTACAATGTTATAACGTGATAATTACAATGCTATAACCTAGTAATTACATCAAAATAAAAGTTTGTAATTATGTGTACTGCGTATAATAGTTTGTAATAACGTGTATTGTGTATAGTTGCATAACATTAGATACAGAAAAACTGTACATGATTTGCACAAAAACACATTTACAATACGATCAGGTATAATTACAATGTTATAACAATGTAATTACAATGTTATTAACTAGTAGTTACAATGTTATTGCATAGTAATTAAATCAACATAAAAGTCTGTAATAAAATATGTACTGTATATATTTACATATAAATACACGAATACTGTACATGAAAAAATACAAAGAAATATTTAGTTTTATAAATATTAATGTAACTACAGAGTAAACACATACAAGATAAAAGTTTGTAATTACATATTACGTACATGTGAACTGTGTACATTTAAGTATAAACTATAAATGCACACTGTACATGAAATATACAAAAAACACATTGATTAATATCTGAGATGCAATTAGAATGTAATACCAATGCAACTACATGTGTATTGTGTATATTTACATAAATATAAATACACAAATACAGTACATGAATTATACAAAGAAACTTTTACATTCATAAATATTATCTTTGCTCTAGCTACAAAATATTTGCAAAGTATTACAATGTAATGACATATGTAAATACAATGTAACGACACAGTAATTCCACACACGTACATATTTATAAATCAAGATTAAAATTTGTAATTACATATTACATGCAAGTGTACTGTGCATATTTAAGTATATAACTATAAAACAAACTGCACTTAAAATATACAAACATGCTTTAAATTTTGGAAGTATTTACAATGTAATCAAAATGTAATTACAACGCAACGACATAGTAATTACATCCGAGATAAAAGTTTGTAAAGTTTGATATTACATATTTATTGCGTATATTTACGTATAAATACACTAATTCTATACATGAAATATACAAAGAAACGTTTAGGTTTATAAATATTATATTGCATGTAATTACAATTGAATGACATAGTAAATACAGTGTAACAGCACAGTAAGTACATCCATGATAAAAGTTATATTATCATGGATGTTAATACAGAGTAAATACAATGTAACTACAGAGTAATTACAAGATAAAATGTCGTATATACATATTACATACATGTGTACTGTCTACATTTAAGTATAAACTAAATACTCACAGTACATGAAATTTACAAAGAAACACATTGATCAGTATCATCTGGAATGTAATTACATTGTAATAGCAATATAGTATTTACATGTGTATTGTGTATAGTTGCATAACTATAAATACACAAAAACAGTACATGATATGTACATAAACACATTTACAATACGATCAGATATAATTACAATGTTATAACAATGTAATTACAATGTTTTAACATGTGCATTTATATGTACATATATGCAATACACATGTAATTACTAGGTTAAAGCAATGTAATTATTATGTTATAACAATGTAATTACAATACAATAACTATGTAATAATAATGTATTTGTGATGTAATAACAATGTAATTACAATGTAATACAGTGTTATAACATGATAATTACAATGCTATAACCTAGTAATTACATCAAAATAAAAGTTTGTAGTTATATGTGTACTGCGTATAATAGTTTGTAATTACATGTGTATTGTGTATAGTTGCATAACATTAAATACAGAAAAACCGTACATGATATGCACAAAAACACATTTACAATACGATCAGATATAATTACAATGTTGTAACAATGTAATTACAATGTTATAACAAAGTAATTACAATGTTATAACAATATAATTACAATGGTATTACCTAGAAGTTACAATGTTATTGCATAGTAATTAAATCAACATAAAAGTCTGTAATAACATATGTACTGTATATATTTACACGTAAATACACAAATACTGTACATGAAAAATACAAAGAAACATTTAGTTTTATGAATATTAATGTAACTACAGAGTAAATACATACAAGATAAAAGTTTGTAATTACATCTAACATACATGTGAGCTGTGTACATCTAAGTATAAACTATAAATGCACACTGTACATGAAATATACAAAAAACACTTTGATAAATATCTGAGATGCAAATATAATGTAATATCAATGCAATTACATGTGTATTGTGTATATTTACATAAATATAAATACATAAATACAGTACATGAATTATACAAAGAAACTTTTACGTTCATAAATAATATCTTTGCTCTAACTACAAAATATTTGCAAAGTATTTACAATGTAATGACATATGTAAATACAATGTAACGACACAGTAATTGCACACACGCACATGTTTATAAATCAAGATTAAAATTTGTAACTACATATTACATGCAAGTGTACTGTGCATATTTAAGTACATAACTATAAAACAAACTGCACTTAAAATATACAAACATGCTATAAATCTTGGATGTATTTACAATGTAATCAAAATGTAATTACAACGCAACGACATAGTAATTACATCCGAGATAAAAGTTTGTTAAGTTTGTAATTACAGATTACATGTGTACAGTGTATATGTCTTAAACTATAATACCCAAATTCGGCACATGAAATATACAAAAACACATTTACAATACAAGCATGGATATTGCAATGTTATAACAATCTTATTACGATGTTATAGCAATGTTATAACAATGTTATTACATAGTAATTACAATGTTATTACATAGTAATAACAATGTTATTACATAGTAATTACAATGTTATTACAGTAATTACATCCAAAATAAAAGTTTGTAATTATATGTGTACTGCGTATAATAGTTTGTAATTACATGTGTATTGTGTATAGTGGCATAACATTAAATACAGAAAAACCGTACATGATATGCACAAAAACACATTTACAATACGATCAGATATAATTACAATGTTGTAACAATGTAATTACAATGTTATTACCTAGTAGTTACAATGTTATTACATAGTAATTACATCAAAATAAAAGTCTGTAATAGCATATGTACTGTGTATATTTACATATTAATACACAAATACTGTACATGAAAAATATAAAGAAACATTTAGTTTTATAAATAGTAATGTAACTACAGAGTAAATACATACAAGATAAAAGTTTGTAATTACATATTACGTACATGTGAACTGTGTACATTTAAGTATAAACTATAAATGCACACTGTACATGAAATATACAAAAAACACATTGATAAATATCTGAGATGCAATTACAATGTAATACCAATGCAATTACATGTGTATTGTGTATATTTACATAAATATAAATACACAAATTCAGTACATGAATTATACAAAGAAACTTTTAAGTTCATAAATATTATCTTTGCTCTAACAACAAAATATTTGCAAAGTATTTACAATGTAAAGACATGTAATTACAATGTAACGACACAGTAATTGCACAAACGTACATGTTTATAAATCAAGATTAAAATATGTAAATACATATTACATGCAAGTGTACTGTGCATATTTAAGTGTATAACTATAAAACAAACTGCACATAAAATATACAAACATATTTTAAATCTTAGATGTATTTACAATGTACTCAAAATGTAATTACAACCCAACGACATATTAATTACATCCGAGATAAAAGTTTGTAAAGTTTGTAATTACAGATTACATGTGTACAGTGTATATGTCAAACTATAATACCCAAATTCTGCAGATGAAATATACAAAAACACATTTACAATACAAGCATAGATATTGCAATGTTATAACAATCTTATTAAGATGTTATAGCAATGTTATTACAATGTTATTACACAGTAATTACAATGTTATTACATAGTAATTACAATGTCATTACTTAGTATCTACATCCAAAATAAAAGTTTGTAATTACATATGTACTGCGTATATTTACGTATAAGTACACTAATTCTATACTTGAAATATACAAAGAAACATAGATTTATAAATATTATATTGCATGTAATTACAATTGAATGACATAGTAAATACAGTGTAACAGCACAGTAATTACAGCCATGATAAAAGTTATATTACACATTGATCAGTATTATCTGGAATGTAATTACATTGTAATAGCAATGTAGTATTTACATGTGTATTGTGTATAGTTGCATAACTATAAATACACAAAAACAGTACATGATATGTACATAAACACATTTACAGTACGATCAAATATAATTACAATGTTAGAACAATGTAATTACAATGTTATAACGTGTATTTATATGCACATATATGCAGTACACATGTAATTACTAGGTTATAGCATTGTAATTATTATTTTATTACAATGTAATTACAATATAATAACTATGTAATAACAATGTAATAACGGTGTAATTAAAATGTTATAAGAATGTAATTACAATGCTGTAACCTAGTAATTACATCAAAATAAAAGTTTGTAATAACATATGTACTGTGTATATTTACATATAAATACACAAATACTGTACATGAAAAATACAAAGAAACATTTAGTTTTATGAATATTAATGTATCTACAGAGTAAATACATACAAGATAAAAGTTTGTAATTACATATTACATGCAAGTGTACTGTGCATATTTAAGTATATAACTATAAAACAAACTGCACTTAAAATATACAAACATGCTTTAAATCTTGGATGTATTTACAATGTAATCAAAATGTAATTACAACACAACGACAGTAATTACGTCCGAGATAAAAGTTTGTAAAGTTTGTAATTACAGAATACATGTGTACAGTGTACATGTATTAAACTATAATACCCAAAATCTGCACATGAAATATACAAAAACACATTTACAGTACAAGCATAGATATTGCAATGTTATAACAATCTTATTACGATGTTATAGTAATGTTATTACAATGTTATTACATAGTAATTACAATGTTATTACATAGTAATTACAATGTTATTACATAGTAATTACAATGTTATTACATAGTAATTACAATGTTATTACATAGTAATTACAATGTAATGACAGTAATTACATCCAAATTAAAATTTTGTAATTACATATGTACTGCGTATATTTACGTATAAATACACTAATTCTATACATGAAATATACAAAGTAACGTTTAGGTTTATAAATATTATATTGCATGTATTTACAATTGAATGACATGGTAAATACCGTGTAGCAGCACAGTAAATACATCCATGATAAAAGTTTGTATTTACAAATGTACTGCATATATTTACGTTTAAATACACAAATACTGTACATGAATTATACAAAAAAACATCAAGATTTCTAAATAATATCTTGGATGTAATTACAATATAATGATATGGTAAATACAATGTCAGAACACAGTAATTACATCCAAGTTAAATGTTTGTAATTACATGTGTAATGTGTATATTTAAGTATACAACTATAAATAAACCTCTACTGTACATGAAATATTCAAAGAAACATTTAGTCATATAGATTATCTTTGATGTAACTACTGCGTGATTACATTGTAACTACAGAGTAATTACAAGATAAAATATTGTATATACATATTTGTGTAATGTGTACATGTATACAATTATAACCAAACAACTACTGTACATGAAATATACAAAGAAACATTTAAATTCATATATATTATCATGGATGTAACTACATAGTATTTACAATGTAACTACAGAGTAATTACAAGATAAAATGTTGTATATACATTACATACATGTGTACGGTCTACATTTAAGTATAAACTAAATACAGTACATGAAATTTACAAAGAAACACATTGAACAGTATTATTTGGAATGTAATCACATTGTAATAGCAATTTAGTATTTACATGTGTATTGTGTATAGTTGCATAACTATAAATACACTAAAACCACATGATATGTACATAAACACATTTACAGTACGATCAGATATAATTACAATTTTATAACAATGTAATTACAATGTTATTACGTGTATTTAGATGTACATATACGCAGTACACATGTAATTACTAGGTTATAGCATTGTAATTATTATGTTATAACAATGTAATTACAATATAATAACTAAGTAATAACAATGTAACTATGATGTTATAACAATGTTTTTACAATGTTAGAACAATGTAATTACAATGTTATAACATGATACTTAAATTGCTATAACCTAGTAATTACATCAAAATAAAAATTTGTCATTATATGTGTACTGCGTATAATAGTTTGTAATTACATGTGTATTGTGTATAGTGGCATAAAATTAAATACAGAAAAACTACATGATATGCACAAAACACATTTACAATACGATCAGATATAATTACAATGTTATAACAATGCAATTACAATGTTATTACCTAGTAGGTACAATGTTTATTACATAGTAACTACATCAAAATAATAGTCTGTAATAACATATGTACTGTGTATATTTACATATAAATACAAAAAAACTACATGAAGTATACAAAGAAACGTTAAGGTTTATAAATAATATCTTAGATGTAATTACAATGTAATGACATGGTAAATACAATGTAACAACACAGTATTTACATCCAAGATAAATGTTTGTAATTACATGTGTAATGTGTATATTTAAGTATACAACTATAAATAAACAACTACGGTACCTGAAATATTCAAAGTAACATTTAAATTCATATATATTATCTTGGATGTAACTACTGCGTAATTACATTGTAACTACAGAGAAATTACAAGATAAAATATTGTATATGCATATTTGTGTAATGTGTACATGTATACAATTATAATCAAACAACTACTGTACAAGAAATATACAAAGGAACATTTAAACTCATATATATTATCATGGATGTAACTACAGAGTATTTACAATGTAACTACAGAGTATTTGCAAGATATAATGTTGTATATACATATTACATACATGTGTACTGTCTACATTTAAGTATAAACTAAATACTCACAGAACATGAAATTTACAAAGAAACACATTGATCAGTATTATCTGGAATGTATTTACATTGTAATAGCAATGTAGTATTTACATGTGTATTGTGTATAGTTGCATAACTATAAATACACAAAAACAGTACATGATATGTACATAAACACATTTACAGTACGATCCGATATAATTATAATGGTACAACAATGTAATTACAGTGTTTTAACATGTGTATTTATATGCACATATATGCAGTACACATGTAATTACTAGGTTATAGCATTGTAATTATTATGTTATAACAATGTATTTACAATACAATAACTATGTAATAACGATGTAATAACAACGTAATTACAATGTTACAACAATGTAATTACAATGTTATAACATGATAATTACAATGCTATAACCTAGTAGTTACATCAAAATAAAAGTTTGTAATTATATGTGTACTGCGTATAATAGTTTGTAATTACATGTGTATTGTGTATAGTTGCATAACATTAAATACAGAACAACCGTAGATGATATGCACAAAAACACATTTACAATACGATCAGATATAATAACAATGTTATAACAATGTTATAACAATGTTATAACAATGTAATTACAATGTTATAACAATGTTATTATAATGTAGTTACAATGGTATTACCTAGTAGTTACAATGTAGTTACATCAAAATAAAAGTCTGTAATAGCATATGTACTGTGTATATTTACATATGAATACTCAAATACTGTACATAAAAAATACAAAGAAACATTTAGTTTTATAAATATTAATGTAACTACAGAGTAAATACATACAATATAAAAGTTTGTAATTACATATTTCAAACATGTGAACTGTGTACATTTAAGTATAAACTATAAATGCACACTGTACATGAAATATACAAAAAACACATCGATAAATATCTGTGATGCAATTACAATGTAATACCAATGCAATTACTTGTATATTATGAATATTTACATAAATATAAATACACAAATACAGTACATGAATTATACAAAGAAACTTTTATGTTCATTAATATTATTTTTGCTCTAACTACAAAATATTTGCAAAGTATTTACAATGTAATGACATGTGTAATTACAATGTAACGACACAGTAATTGCACACACGTACATGTTTATAAATCAAGATTAAAATTTGTAATTACATATTACATGCAAGTGTACTGTGCATATTTAAGTGTATAACTATAAAACAAACTGCACATAAAATATACAAACATGCTTTAAATCTTGCATGTATTTACAATGTAATCAAAATGTAATTACAACGCAACGACATAGTAATTACATCCAAGATAAAAGTTTGTAAAGTTTGTAATTACAGATTACATGTGTACAGTGTATATGTCTTAAACTATAATACCCAAATTCGGCACATGAAATATACAAAAACACATTTACAGTACAAGCATAGATATTGCAATGTTATAACAATCTTATTACGATGTTATAGCAACGTTATTACAATGTTATTACAAAGTAATTACAATGTTATTACATAGTAATAACAATGTTATTACATAGTAATTACAATGTTATTACATAGTAATTACAATGTTATTACATAGTAATTACAATGTAATGACAGTAATTACATCCAAAATAAAAGTTTGTAATTATATGTGTACTGCGTATAATAGTTTGTAATTACATGTGTATTGTGTATAGTGGCATAACATTAAATACAGAACAACCGTAGATGATATGCACAAAAACACATTTACAATACGATCAGATATAATTACAATGTTATAACAATGTAATTACAATGTTATAACGTGTATTTATATGTATATATATATACGCAATACACATGTAATTACTAGGTTATAGCAATGTAATTATTATGTTATGGCAATGTAATTACAGTATAATAACTATGTAATAACAATGTAATTACGATGTTATAACAACGTAATTACAATGTTATAACAATGTAATTACAATGTTATAATATGATAATTACAATGCTATAACCTAGTAGTTACATCAAAATAAAAGTTTGTAATTATATGTGTACTGCGTATAATAGTTTGTAATTACGTGTATTGTGTATAGTGGCATAACATTAAATACAGAACAACCGTAGATGATATGCACAAAAACACATTTACAATACGATCAGATATAATTACAATGTTATAACAATGTTATAACAATGTAATTACAATGTTATTATAATGTAATTACAATGTTATTACCTAGTAGTTACAATGTAATTACATCAAAATAAAAGTCATATGTACTGTGTATATTTACATATAAAAACACAAATACTGTACATAAAAAATACAAAGAAACATTTAGTTTTATAAATATTAATGTAACTACAGAGTAAATACATACAAGATAAAAGTTTGTAATTACATATTATATACATGTGAACTGTGTACATTTAAGTATAAACTATAAATGCACACTGTACATGAAATACACAAAGAAACACATTGATAAATATCTGGGATGCAATTACAATGTAATACCAATGCAATTACATGTGTATTGTGTATATTTACATAAATATAAATACACAAATGCAGTACATGAATTATACAAAGAAACTTTTACATTCATTAATATTATCTTTGCTCTAACTACAAAATATTTGCAAAGTATTTACAATGTAATGACATATGTAAATACAATGTAACGACACAGTAATTCCCCACACGTACATGTTTATAAATCAAGATTAAAGTTTGTAATTTCATATTACATGCAAGTGTACTGTGCATATTTAAGTATATAACTATAAAACAAACTGCACTTAAAATATACAAACATGCTTTAAATCTTGGATGTAATTACAATGTAATCACAATGTATTTACAATGCAACGACATAGTAATTACATCCGAGATAAAAGTTTGTAAAGTTTGTAATTACAGATTACATGTGTACAGTGTATATGTCTTAAACTATAATACCCAAATTCTGCACATGAAATATACAAAAACACATTTACAATAAGATTATAGATGTTCTTGCAAAGTTTCAACAATGTTATTGCGATGTTATAACAATGTTATTACAATGTTAATACATAGTTATTACTATGTAAGAGCAATGTTGTTACATAGTATTTACATCCAAAATAAAAGTTTGTAATAACATATGTACTGCGTATATTTACATTTAAATACACTAATTCTATACATGAAATATACAAAGAAACAATTAGGTTTATAAATATTATCTTGCACGTAAATGCAATGTAATTGCCATGTAATGACATGGTAAATACAATGTAACAACACAGTAATTACACCCAAGATAAAAGTTTGTAATTACATGTGTAATGTGTATATTTATGTATTCAACGACAACTAAACAAATGCTGTACATGCAATATAATTTTTTTTTACATTTTTAAATACTATTTTGAATGTAATTTCAATGTCATCACATCCAAAAATAAAAGTTTGTAATTACATATATACTGTCTGTAGTTACATATAAATACGCAAATACTGTACTTGAAACATACAAAGAATGTATATAAATATTATATTGAATGTAATTACAATGTAGTTACAATGCTATGACAAAAAATTGTGGGTAAAAAGTGCAAAAATTAAATCGTCCACATGCAAAAGCACCCCCGAATGCATTTTTAAAATTACTTAATAAGTTGTCCATATATATATATATACATACATATATATATATATATATATATATATATATATATATATATATATATATATATATATATATATATATATATATATATATATATGGAACATCACAACTCTAATACCACCAGGTACCACCACAATTTCAAAAGTTCAGTCTGTTAAGCTTAGTATGTGCAGCGACTTCTTCTTATGCTGTTTTATTGGGGGGTATGCGAAATAGCTTATAAGAGCACCACCTACTGTGATGGAGGCGCACAGTAACTCACCAGAGAGAGAGAGAGAGAGTCGCTCAGATGAAGCTCATATGCTTAAATCTCATTGAATCAATAAGTTCTCATCGATTTCATTTGATTATTTCTTCATTTAGTTTCAAACAACTAGAATAATCATTTAACAGAACTTAACTCGTTCCATTCTTTTCCACAAGACATATTTGTATTTTTCAAATCAATCAAGCGGCTTGTTGACTTTTTTTGTGTGCAATTTATTTTTGCCCAATACAATATAAACCCTTGCACCTTAAAGTCAGTGTGAACTAGAGGTTACTGAGACTTTTATTCAGTACAGCATGTTGATGTTCTTTTAAATATAATATTTAGTATGGGTAGAGCATTCTTTTTCAACATCATTCCCTTTTAGCAAACTAACGGTAACAGCTTGGTTAAGAATACAGATGTGGTTAAGAGAACTGACATCAACATAGAAGGACTGCTACTTCAAATGCAGAAACAAATGATCAGGCTTTAATTGAAGAAAGCAAACAAACATTTTTTTTCAGTGGATTCATTTGCAGGGTTTATTGTTCACCCAATTATTAACAATTGTCAAAAAATAAACATAGTAAATTTTGATTTCACACAAACTTTAAGCCTGTTTGTTCTTTTCCCTTCCTATCCATATGCACATACTGAATCTTCAGTGCAGTGTTTTTTTGGAGGATGGCCAGTGGTGTAATTGAAGCCAGTAACTTGTCATTAAGGTGATTTGTGTACAGTATTGTAAGTCCCTTGAGTAAGTTAGCATTTGTCAAGAACGTAAATATATGTAAATGTTAAATGCCCCCGAATCAGTTCTCACTTCAGGTTGGCTGTGGTTCCTGGTGGATGAATTTGACAGAAAAGAGGTGAGAGTTCATTTGTGGTGATTAAGCTATGAAAACTTTACTGGACCGTATAAGGCGGGCAAGGCTCTTAATGGCAGATCACTTCAGACCTCATTGGCTTAAATGATGTATAACTACAGCACTGCTGATCCCTCTGTGTTAAGTGCTATAAGCGCTAATGTTGTGCTCCATGGACAGATAAGCGCTGGCCATATGTTTGACAGATCACTGCAGGTTTTCTGTCAGATACCATAAAAATGATGCTGATTCTTGTGGCTGTGAGATGTGAAACTGTCTTGTGGGTGTTATGACTAATTTAGCATGTAAAGCAATTGTATTCAGCCTCTTTATGCTGTTGTGAGGGGGTTTAAACAGGTTTTTGTTACATACAGAAACTTTGAATATTCAGTCCTTATTTTTAGCCACAAATGCTATGCTTGTGGTGCACCACTGTGACATGGCTATATAATGGAGTATTTGTTGTCAGTATCATTAAAGTATTTCTGTAATGTTTCCATTATACTTTATATGCTGATTGTTGATATCATTTGCAAGATACTGCCAAGTGAATTTGGCGATGCATGCATTATATAAATAATTTGCTTTGGCACTAATTGACATAGCTGTTTTTATTTTTTTTTTTACAATGTAATGGCCTTAAAGTGCATGTTCATTAAATAGAAAATCAAACCAAGTGGTGCTGCAAACCGTTAAGGGGAATTTGAGCCTCCAGCTCTTTTTTTATTCAGTTTTTAATTTCAGCACAGTTGTAAAATGCATGAGGTGAGCGTTTTACAACATGGTTATGACATTAAAAGTAATTAATGTTGTAATAATTGGAATAATTACAGATGAAGTCAGAATTATTAGCCCCCCTGAGTTATTAGCCCCCCTGTTTATTTTTTCCCCAATTTCTGTTTAACAGAGAGATGTTTTCAACACATTTCTAAACATGTTAGTTTTAATAACTCTTTTCTAATTACTGATTTATTTTATCTTTGCCATGATGACAGTAAATAAGTAAATAATATTTGACTAGATATTTGTCAAGACACTTCTATTCAGCTTAAAGTGACATTAATGGCATAACAAGGTTAATTAGGTTAACTAGGCAGGTTAGGGTAATTAGGCAAGTTATTGTATAATGATGGTTTGTTCTGTAGACAGTCAGAAAACAAATAGCTTATTGGGGCTAATAATTTTGACCTTAAAATGCTTCATAAAAAAAATTAAAACTGCTTTTATTCTAGCCGAAATAAAACAAATAAGACTTTCTCCAGAAGAACAAATATTATCAGATATACTGTGAGAATGTCCTTGCTCTGTTAAACATCATTTGTGAATATTTAAAAAAGAAAAAAAAAATCAAAAGGGGGCTAATAATTATGACTTTAAATGTACAACATACCAAAATGATGAGTCGCATGTGATGGAAATTTGTGATTTCAGTCTCTATTCGGGTCCCGGCACCACAAGTGTAGAAAAGCCGGGAGACTTGTTACAGGCTAAATTCTGTATTAAGAATGTGTTGATTGTTCTGCAGTCAAACAGGCATCTTCAAAGAACTCTACAAGAGTCTGCAAGACTCTACAGGAGTCTGTTGTCCCGTCTTATACTTTTCAGTTATATATATTATTGTTAATTTGGAACTAGATACTATACATTTTTATTTCCACACATGTCTTGGTGATTTTCAATATAACCAAATTGTATTTATGTTCATACACAGAAACAAAGTTATAATTAAATGTAGGGGGTTAAGAAGAAAATATTATACTAGTTTGAATATACAATAGTGTATTTTTTAAATAAATAAGTATGATTTTGAAAATATGATTATAATTATACAGTCAACATGTTTTTAGATATGTTCTACATATTACTCAACATTACCTTTTGAAAAAAAATCCAAATCTGTATGTTTTTGTTCTGTAGCTATTCCCAACTCAGTGTATGGGGAGCAGTGCACACTGCACAGGCACCCTGTGAAAAAAAACTTGTGTGAACTTGAAAGGAACTAACTTCATACATCCCCTAAAAATGACCTTGGAAACAGTTGGTTAAAGTTACTAAAGATTTCTCAGATTTTTGAAGTTGTGAACTCTCAGGAAACTCTCAAAACTCTCAGAAAAAAAAAACTTGTACCTTTAGGGGAACAACAAAATGTTGCAGTGACAATAATTTTTAAAGGGCAACTCGGAAGCATATGCACCTCTAAAAGGTCTATAGATGAGTAATATATACCCTTATTATTATTAATATTATTATTGTTGTTGTTGTAATTATTGTTGTTATTATTATATGCATCATTATGTCTAAACAAGGTACAAAGTTGGACAATGCTTTAGACATTTTGTTGACAATGAGTTTAAACAAGTTTTTGTTTCATTTATTATAAAAGTACATTACGAACCCTTTTGTTTAATCAATACAAAAGAATTCATCCTTAAAGGGAACGCAACATAAAGAGTACACACAATGAAGAAGTCTAAATTAATCAATTTATTACAACCAAAACAATCAAATTAATCATGTGTAACAACTAAGAAAGAATGAATAAAGAATCAAAAACTCACGTTTTCCAACAAATATACAACACTAACCAAAGACTACACAACCCAACAATTAACAAAGCAGATCAAAGTAAGACTTAAGGGAAGCAAAACAGTAAATTAAAGAAAATAAAGGCTTGATGGCTGGCTGTGAAGTCTCCTCTCTCTCTCCGCTTAATGTTGGTCCATATTTATAGGCAATTTTCAATGAGCGCAACTCGCCGCAGGTGCACAAAGGCGGACTCTAGGAAACAAACAGTGAGTGACGTCATGACACACATGCAAGCACAAACAGACAGGCAACAGCCATAACAGTACACTATCAGCTAAATCAAAACACCTCTTTATTTTAAATGTCCCCAACATACATTCTTAGGACTATCGTTTGCTAAGTTGCATTATTTTGCTTGTTTTTGTGAAGAAAAAAACTCAAACAATGCAAGGGGCTGTATGTATGAGTGAATCGTTTTTCTCAAATGATTTATTAAAAACCAAATTCAAATTCAAATGAAACACAGGAGTGTTGCTCTGAGCAAGTGTTCAGTGTTCTGTATAGAGAGTCTAGTCTCATTTGTTTACCACTTGGTTCGATTTTTTATGTACTGCAATGCCATTTAGATATTATGAATACTGAATATATAAAGGAATGTTTTTATCAGAAGATTTTATCTAGAAAATGTAAAAAGAGCATATAGATACAGATGTAAAGCTGATTTCATTTCAAAATCTTAAATGCAGAAAACAAGGAACCTGCCAGGAGGCATATACATCTTTCGCTTTACTAAATATTTTACATTTTTTTACGATGGCAAAACTCCCACACTGCTTACATCTTGTTTTACCTCTTGCAAAAACTCTGCATCTGCTATGTACGACCTTTCCCTTTATGGGAATGGTACCATTCAAAAGCCTAATAGCCTGAAGTATGTGCTGCATCTGTAGTGTTTCAAACAGTGGAAAAATAGATCATTTATTGGCTTATATCAGTTAGATAACATTCTAAATGAGTTCACCTAAAATGAAAATTATGTTATTAATTGCTCATATTCATGTCATTCCAAAGCCCTGAAACCTTCATTTATCTTTGCTCCACATTTTTGTTTTATTTGCACACAAAAGAATTCTTGTAGCTTCAAAATATTTGGTTGAACCACTGAAGGACCACTGTAAACACTAAGTTAAGACTACTCAAATGATTTGAGGAAAGTAATCCCCTCAGTTTAAGTAATGGGAAATCGACAACTCAATTAATTGAGTTGACCAAATTTGGTCTCTTCATTGAATTAACTTAATGTTTAAGTACAGATAACTTAAAATGGCTAATAGACTAAACTTCTTATCTTTAATTACTTACTCCCAGAGTCGTTTATATCAAAGTTGATATTTAGCCGCACCATGTTGGGGTTTTATTTAACATCTAATTTTTACGAGGTTGGTCGTTAACCCAACGCTCAACCCACAACCTGGAGGACCAGGACATACACACATGGGCGATTTAGCTTACCCAATTCACATATAGTGCATGTCTTTGGACTTGTGAGGGAAACCGAAGCACCTGGAGGAAACCCACGCCATTATGGGGAGAACATGCAAACTCCACACAGAAGTGCCAACTGACCTAGCCGGGACTCGAACAAGTGACCTTCTTGCTGTGAGCTAACATAATTTTGTTTACTCATGCAATGTTGATTATTGTATTGTACTAACAAAGATATTCTTGTCACATCAACTGAAGCAACAGTTACTGCAATTGAGTCAATTAATTTTTTTCTGTTTAGTGGATGATTTTTTTCAAATTTGCCAAATAAGTAATTAGTACTAGTTAGCATATCATCCTGTTTTTATTAATTTACTTAAAAATGACAAACACAAACTTACTACTTCATTCATTAATTTATTTTTTACTTTGGCTAAGTCCCTTTATTCATCTGGGATCACCACAGTGGAACGAACTGCCAACTTATTCAGCATATGTTTTACACAGCAGATGCCCAGCACTGGGAAACACCCATTCGCATTCAGACATCTGTACCGCATGTCTTTGGACTGTGGGGGAAACCGGAACACCCGGAGAAAACCCACCTGAACACAGGGATGCCACCTGACCCAGCTGGGTCTCGAACCAGCAACCTTCTTGCTGTGAGGCAACTATGCTACCAACTGCAATCATTGTAAACATGGTGAATTGTTTAAAGAAATAAAATCTTAAACCTTAAAATATTAATTAAAAGTTTTATTGCTGCCTAATGAGTAAGTTAAACACACATGTTTAAGTTTTGATGCTAAAACTTGGTATTTTAAGTAATGTCAAGTTATAATAACTTAATATCTTCAGTAATGACAACAGCAGGGTTTATAGTGCATATAGTCTGTTTCAAGTATTTTATTTAGTATTTTTCTGATCTTTGAATGAGTCTTGTGCAGATATTCACCTAAAATATATTAATGTGTGCTTTGAACATGAATATGAACATGAAATATCTCATGCGTTTGGAGCAACGTGATAATGAGTAGTTATTAACATAATTTTCATTTTTGGGTGAACTAACCCTTTAAAAATAAGCTTCAATTTGTGTGTCCTTATTAACTCTTGTGTCGATTACAGTATGCCTAGATTATCTGCTTTTGAGCTGCTCATCTTAACTCAAATATTATCAGCTCAGTTTATAAGTGGCAGTAGAAACTCACTGGAACGTTCCAGATTGGCACCAGCCACATGCTGCTGGAAAAGGGCTAAATAGTCCCACCGGTACTGTCACAAAGGGGGAGGAGGTGACATTTTCAGAAGAGGGGGCCTTGTTGTGTAAGTGGATGTTGTGTCACGGTATGCCCGTACCGCTCTTCTTTCATTGTGCAAACAAAACACAGGTGCTGCGTCCTCATTCGCCTGATGATAATTAGAGTAGCACAGCTGTCGGCGGCACCTCCACTCACCTCTCTTTTGCAGTGCAATTGATCTGTCATGCCGAGGGACACCAGCGCAAGTGAATTTACAACTAAACTGAGTTCTCTTTATTCCTTACTAAATGGATGTGTGCAATGTCACTTAAGACCCCTCCTTGCTTCTGAGAACCTTTTCAAATCCCATTCATCCTTTTGTTTCTAATATGATGGATGTGCAAAAGACACTGGGCCAGAATAGCATTGTTTCTTTTGTTCTGTGGTCATCTGTGGTGCAGTGCTGTCTTTTTGTAGAGGTGTGAATGGATCAGGTTTTTACGCCCCAGCTGAGCCCATCGGGCACCGTGGAGTGGAATTATTCATGGATTTCATCAAGTCGCCAAACAAATCCCTGGGCAGGCATGAGCGCTCTCTTAACGAGTCATGCATTTTGTTTGTGTGCATGTAAATATTTAAGGAGTTACACTGTGCTGTAATTTACAGGACCTGTTGCTGATTCAGATTTACAAAGCTGAGGAGGTAATTACACACAATTGCAATTAATATATATAATATATATAATATATTAATATATATAAGTATTGCAGCTTAATTTATCACAATGTCATCGCAATGGTCATTTTTATTGAATCGTAATTGTGAAATTCTTTATTTCTTCATTGTAAATGTATATTTTAGAGTTGTGATTTCAGATCTGATTTGATTATTTGACTTTCATAAAAGTGTTTATTTAAATGTCACATGTGTAACTATTCCCTTAAAAAAATAATAACTTTATTCATAGGATTTACATTTTTTTAAGGTATAGTGGTTTTATTTTATTTATATGGGCTAAATTTAAACTAACAAATTAGGTTGAACATTACTACATTTAATTTGTTTGTTTAAATTCAGCTTATACCTAAAAATTTGTGATTTAAATGAACCGTTTTGTTCAGTGTGTTGTGTCTCATTATCTGTGCAAATTTCTCGTAAGACCTTATATCTATTTTTTATGTTCCAATTGAATTTTCTTTTAATTTCTGAAAAAAATCTGAAACTAAAAACCATTAATAAATGTTGCGAGTTCTCACATTCTCACATTGATAATAAGATATGTGTAATCTACAAACAACACATGCTAATTTGATGAAATGCTTGTTTTGGACATTAAATAATCTATATGAACTAATAACCACTGTTCACGATGAACTCAATTCAATTCATGTTTATTTCTATAGCGCTTTTACAATGTAGATTGTAAGTATTCAGAGTTTAAGTTCAGTTTGGTGTGGTTAAGTTTCACTTCTGTTGATGTGCATTGATGTGCAGCTCCACAAGTCTCAAACTAAGCAAGCCAGTGGCAACAATGGCGAGGAACAAACTTCCCCAATTGACAAAATTGAAGGAGTTAAGTGTTATCTCATAAAGGTAGCATGTAAAAGGGTAACATTAGGCTTAGCCACAAAAATAATGTCTTTAGTAAACCCTTTTTAAATTCTGTTTGTTTTCGTTGGTGCAACATCTTAATAAATCTGGCCCTATGTCTAACTGGCTTGGATTACTACCTTTGAGTATCAATGAATTGATTTGCTGTTTTACATGGAGTGCAGCACATTCGTCCACAATGGCTGAATGCATGAGCGGAGACTAAGGGAGGGCCACACCTGCAGATCCCATCTGCTAGCTGATATTTAAAATTGATAAAAAATGGCTTGTCCAATTCACCTCCATTCACCACGGCTACACTGTGTCACAGTGCAGAATAAAAGACTACATGCAGCTTTAAAATCTAAGAGTCTTTTACAGGATCTATGTTCTTTGGAACCAGCAGCGATGTTTGCGAAACAGAGCTTTTTTTTTTTTTTTTCGTGTAGGTTGATCAATGAGAATGTGGTCAATGCTGAGCTTTCTCTCAAGGCCTTGGCGGCCCTTTCTTCCCTTTGCTCTCTCCTCCAGAGACTCCTCACATTGCCTCCAAAACATGATTACTCCACTTAGTGCTTGAGTGTGTGTGTTTTTTTCCCCAAGCAGCCTACTTCCCATGGTCCATTGCACCACATTAGAGAGGTGTGCAATGTCACGATCATTCACAATACCCCTCCAGCCACTCTGCCATCCCCATATGGCCGATCTCCATGTCTTTGAGTAATGGCGCTGCTTTCTGCCTGCATTCGCCTCCTCCAACCTGTAAGGCCGAGCTAGCATGGCTTTGTGCTTGGCTGCCAATCTTGAGCTTGACATCGGACAAATAAGGCCGACTTTACAGTACGTCCAGCTGTATCAGTTGACACTGTGGCCCAGGTAAAAGTTCTGTGATCTTTTATTAAACATGATTTTGTTCCTTTGGCACGTAAGGGAACAGATGTAAGATCTCATTATACTTTACCTTGCCATATGGCATCAAATCCCTAGAGCTCCCTCCTGAAACCGTCCACCTTTATGGATGTTTTCTTTTTTCACTCAGAGCTACAGGTTGAACGCAGTTGGACAGTCTTAGACAGTAAAACCAAGTCTTTCTTTCCAACCAGCTGGTAAAAGTAGAGGTAGTGTGAGTTTTAACTGCAGATTCTCTTTTAGCACAGCATCGTAACAATCTGCACAATTTCATGGTTAAGTGAGAAACCCTTATTTGTGCCAAATGACTTCACAAATGGCACTTTGTGAAAGCAACACATTTCCCTATGAGATTTAAATTGATTATTTAAATAAGCCAAGGGACGTTTTAAGTAACATTCATGATGTTATTCAGAGTTGCATATTTTAGTCCGGCAGGCTTGCGGTAATGTCCTTTAAAACGCTATTAAGATGACTTCCCTGAAAACATTTTGGACGTTAAGATAAAAGGATCCATTTGCTTAGAGAATACAAACTCAATCAACTGAATTGTCTGTTGAAACAGTTGCATTATACTGTAATTCACAAGATGCCGTCTAGATATTTGACAAATGTCCAAAATGTAGCATCTGTTAAGTGCCTCAGTGTTCATTTGTACCAGGTCAGCATGTTCCAGCTGGTGTAAATGAAACGTTGGGCACATGTACTTATTCTGCAGTGTTGCGTGGCTGTTTGCCTGACTTCAGTGAGCTGCTTTTGGCCTGCACCGGGCCCCTCATTAAAAGCCTGTCAGCAGTGCATCTGTAGGCCTGACGGCCACTCTGTCAACCCACAGGAGCAGACAGCGCACGGACAGACAGATATTACCCTCATACACAACTCTCCCTCTGGCCCACAATTCCAGTGCTGCAGCCCAGATTGGCTTCAGCAGGGCAAGAGTTTCTATTTACGCCCTGGGAATGATGCTGATGCATATGCAGTGTTCTGTTTCCACAAGAAAAATGGCTTTCAAATCCCTTTCAGCACTATGCTCCATTTCCTGTCCATACATCGGGAAATGTACGGTGTATATTTGAGCATGCAATGAGACATTAGAGTGTGACAGCTGTCTGAATGTGAGTCTTAAAGGAATAGCTCATACAAAAAGATGAAAATACTGTCATCATTTACTTAGCTTTGTGTTGTTCTAAATAAGCAAGACAATTTATGGAGGATTTCGAAGAATGGGTTCTTTTCCTGTCAGTTACAATGTATAGTTCCTTTAGCTTTCCAGTGTTTCATATGCAATGAGATGCAGTTTAGGTCTAACCAGGAGTGCAATCCGGCACTTGCTGCTATTGCACCCCTGGTTAGACCTGAACTGCATTTCGTTGCTTTATACCTGTACATGTGTAATGACAATAAAGTTGAATCTAATCTAATTTAATCCAATCTAATATTTGAAATACAAACGAAAATTACATTTTCTGTGCTACCATTGAGAGGTTATTGCATCAATTTTTGATGCTTTATAAAGTTAGTAATACGATTGTACTTGAAGGTATTTTAATCAAAGGCAGCTTCTTATTTACAAGAACACAGCGATTAGAGTCACATAAAAAAATAATGGAGACCAGTCTTAATAAGTTACTTTGGAATAACGAATTTAGAATACAGAACTGTGTAACATTTTCTGTGCCTGTGAGAAATGAGATGCTGCTATCTTCCTGTTGGTCCTTCATGCAAATTGTTACAATCCCAGCCCAGTAGGTGTCTGACCCTGTTTTGTTTTGTCTGTTACTCCTTGCTGTTGTCCTCTTGTGCCACGTCCATGTTGAATGTAAGGGTTAAGATGCAGTCACACTGGACTTTTCTCTCCATAGACTTCCATTCATATGCACGTGAATGCGTCAGACCGGAAAACGCAAGCTTGTGCGACAAGTTTTGCAGTTTGCTGTATTGGAAAGTTCAAGCTTAGTGAACTCTGACCAACGAATTACATGATTGCATGAGACCAATCGAAGATCAAAACATGACCTCTCTGTACAGAAATTTAAAATATGGACCAATCGCTCACTTTTTTAATGTCCGATCATTTTGTTTAACCCCGCCCCTTTTTGAAGCGCCATACAACAGAAATTTGCATGCAAAAAATCTAGTGTGACCGCAGCATTACCCCTGTTAGTTCCCCTGGTGAGTCATTGGGTCCTATCATCCACCCGGCGCAATATGTGAAGCAATTGTTGTTTGCTAGTTTCAGCTTGGCACAAGAGTCGTTATAACGTTTTGCGCCACGCTGTTTAAATAGCAAATGCATTTGCGCTTATATGTGCACCCAAAGGCCTTCTGATCTAAAAAAGGAGGCGTGTTGAGGCGCATTGCTGGCGCGTTGCTATTTTGAGAAACTATAATAGACTGTTCTATAGACCAGAACAAAGCCGGTCTATTGCCCAGCGCAGAGCGCGTTAGTTGTGCGCCTCGCTTACACACTATTTAATATAGACAAGATATAGAGCAATACGCAAATATCTTTACATATGAAAAATAATTAAAATATTAAGGATATTAAGGATTAAGGATATATATATTAAAGTCAAAATTATTAGCCCCCCTTTGAATTTTTTTCTTTTTTTAAATATTTCCCAAATGGTGTTTAACAGAGCAAGGAAATTTTCACAGTATTTCTGATAATATTTTTTCTTCAGGAGAAAGTCTTATTTGTTTTATTTCGGCTAGTATAAAAGCAGTTTTAATTTTTTAAAAACCATTTTAAGGTCAAAATTATTAACCCCTTTAAGCTAAAACATTTTTCGATAGTCTACAAAACAAACCATCGTTATACAATAGCTTTCCTAATTACCCTAACCTGCCTAGCTAACCTAATTAACCTACTTAAGCCTTTAAATGTCACTTTAAACTCTATAGAAGTGTATAGATGTGTAGAAAAAATCTAGTAAAATATTATTTACATCATGGCAAAGATAAATGAAATCAGTTATTAGAAAAGAGTTATTAAAACTATTATGTTTAGAAATGTGTTTAAAAAAAAATCTTCTCTCCGTTAAACAAAAATTGGGGGAAAAAAATAAGAGGGGGGCTAAAAATTCTGACTTCAACTGAATAGTTTTTGTTACAGTCTTTTTTAACACATTTCTAAACATGATGATAAGTGACATAGTTTTAATAAGTGATTTATTTTATCTTTGCCATGATGACAGTACATAATATTTTAAAAGATATTTTTCAAGGTACTAGTTAGTTCAGGTTAATTAGATTAACTAGACAGGTTAGGGTAATTAAGCAAATCATTGTAAAATGATAGTTTGTTCTGTATTGAAAAATATTGCCTTCAAAAAATGTAACACTGCTTTTATTCTAGCCGAAATAAAACAAATAGGATTTTCTCTAGAAGAAAATATTACTTGTTCTGTTAAACATCATTTGGAATATATTTGAAATATTTGAAAAAGTAAAAAAAACAAATCACAATATGGCTAATAATTTTGACTTCAACTGTATATATAGGCATGCAAAAGCCTTACAAAGATATGCACATATGAATTTCAGCAAATAAATGCCATTCCTTGTGTTTATATCTTTTTTACCTTTTTTCATGTGAATGTTGATTTTCATCATGTCATTTGTAGGGAAACTCCATGGATAAACAAGTTACATGTAATGTGATGGGACGCTGACAACAGAGGTGCAGATCCATATGCAAGGTTTATTAACAGGATGGTCAGGTAGGCAGCGATCAACAGGGTCAAACAGATGTATTGTATATAGGCAATGCAGAGTTATAGTAATTAAACAGCAAGCGGCGTAAACAAACAAACAAGGCGAGGGTCAAAACACAGCAAAGCAAGACAAGGAAAACATGTCGTAATGTTTACAGTAACTGTATAACAAGATTCAGCACTGAAGTGTGTGTGTGTGTGCTGTTTATAAAGTCCATCTAATCAGTTATCAGCCATGTGTGTGTGTAATCAGCCTGAATTTATTTGCTATATTTCATTTTCATTTGCCAAGTTTCATGTGCCCTACGATATGCATATAAAGAAAAATGTTTATATATAAATAGAAACCTAAATTAAATATGCTAATCGCATAAAAATGTATTTATCTTTAGAATAAGTATATTAAGCATCTCAGTAACACTTTTACAAATAAAGATACACTTGCATAAACATTATTAATTCACATATGCAGTTAATAATGCATACAAACACATGAGTTAATATATGATTCATCAAGAACCAAAACCAATTATTAATAATTATCACATAGGCTATTAAAATTTGTAATCATTTATGTAGGTAATTTATGATTTGGAAATTAAAATACACGTTAAGTGTGGATGTCAAAACCCAAAATGGCATATTACATAATGAGCTGATAGTCATGCTTGTCTTACAAGGTCAAAACATAATGATTTCTTAACAGATCATTAGCTAATTCTTAATTAATGGGACACTGGACACTGAAAAGCATAGCCCATTAAAGTAATTAGTTAAGTAACTTTAATATTCAGTATTATTTAATGCTTTATGATGATAAGGAATTAAGGATGACGCATTTAGTAAGTAATACTGTAGTAATTCATACTTTATTTAATCTGCTAATTAGATTGACTCTTTATTAGATGCTGATTGTGGTAATTCATGGTCTTCTTTTTTTTACAAACATATTAGTACATGACATTTACAGCAAAACATATATTGTGCAGTCGTTTAACATTAATTTAACATTTTAACAGTTTAACAGTTTAACATTATGTCACCTTGTAATCATTTGGAACAGAACAAAATATGATAACTTTATATTAACTAAATATCTTAACACATAATGCCATATTCAATTGTATGTCTGTAAAGCATATGAAGAGTTCAGATTCAAAACCGTACTAAAATGTTTAAGTAAAATAACTGAAGATAAACTCAGGAGGCTGTGAAAAAATGCTTATTTCAGAAAAAAGTTTATATGGCACTTTTAGACTCTTCATATGTAAATGTATGTTTGGTAGAACCATACTTGATGTAAAATATGTACATGATTTCATAAGCATACACTATGCTTAATATCTATATTAGTGTGAAGAGAGAGTGTTAACACAATATTTTTTTGACATTTTGAAGGTTTTAAGGTGTTTACGTTATGTAACTAAAGTAGGAAAAAGTATCATACAAAATATATACAGTTGAAGTCAGAATTATTAGCCCCCCTTTGAATTTTTTTCTTTTTTTTTAAATATTTCCCAAATGATGTTTAACAGAGCAAGGAAATTTTCACAGTATGTCTGATAATATTTTTTCTTCTGGAGAAAGTCTTATTTGTTCTATTTTGGCAAGAACTGAAGCAGTTTTTTAACGTCAATATTATTAGCCCCTTTAAGCTAAATATTTTTTTCGATAGTCTACAGAACAAACCATCGTTATACAATAACTTGCCTAATTACCCTAACCTGCCTAGTTAATCTAATTAACCTAGTTAGGACTTTAAATGTCACCTTTAAGCTGTATAGAAGTGTCTTGAAAAATATCTAGTCAAATATTATTTACTGTCATCATGGCAAAGATAAAATAAATCAGTTATTACAAATGAGTTATTAAAACTATCATGTTTGGAAATGTGTTGAAAAAAAAATCTTCTCTCCGTTAAACAGAAATTGGGTAAAAAAATTAACTGGGGGCCAATAATTCAGGGGGCTAATAATTCTGACTTCATCTGTACAAATGATTTAAGTCATAGTTTGTGGGTGATTTTATTTCTCTTTTTATTTCTTTATTTTGATTGGTGAATAAAGAACCTGACATCCTTGCTCACCACAACACATTTATTAAAGTTAGTAAACAAAGAAACAAGGAAATATCCAAATAGTCAAATATATCTACAGATCCAATTAAAACCAGAAGGAATGATTTATTCAGGAATCTGACTAATGTTGTGTCTAATTCAGCACATTGACTCAAACAAACAACCAGTGCAGACTTTAGGATTACTCTATTTGTGTTCCATAAGAGTCTTATATTCATTTTTGGTGGAGTTATCTTTGACGTTGATATTCCCTAACCATTGCAAATATTATACTTTTCTACAAATATTGATATGAATGATGCTCTGGTTCCTCAAAAGTAAATACATTTTTTTCTACTTCTACTTTCTTAACTGCCTCTCCTTCTGACTATTAGACCCTTGACATAACATCTTCAAGTCCGCTGGAGTGAGTCTGCATGTGTTCTGTATGAAATGGCAGCTCATTAAACCTCTGCAAAGTTCATTTCCCTGCCAACCATTGTTACCCAGAAGCTTGACATGAAGCTCTGTTTGAACTGTTAATTAGTTTAAAGAATCAAATCTCACTCTAGAACAGACTGGACGGCCAGTCCTTTTTCTGGAGGTCCAATGTCCTACAGATTTTGCCTCCAGCACACTTGTCTAGAAGTTTTTAGTAAATTTGAAGAGCTTGTTTATGTGGTTCAAGTGCAACCATTGTAACTCTGTCACTTGCAGGGCAATTTCACAAATAAATTATATACATTTCAATGTACATGTTTTTTTTAAAATATTATGTTAATAATGATTTTTAGATTGGAGTTTAAAAAATTTTATTTCATCATATTTTATTGTTTTTATCTTGTGTGGAATCCCTATTGAGATATTTTCAATAGTAGCCATTAGTGGTGTAACGGATCGCAAATCTCACGGTTCGGATCACACTACAGTTTTTGAGTCATAGATCAAACCATTTTTCAGATCAACAAAAAAGGGAGACAAATGTCATTTGCTTTCCATTTATACAAAAATATTACTGCAAAAACCATTGGTTTTAACAAACAGAACTTAGAACCTGTAATTTTATTAAAAATAAATATCAAGAAAGAACCAGCTTAAAAAAAAGAAAAGTATTCAATATGAAAAGGTATCTTTGCTACTGTTGCTGATAATGCTAAACATAGAAATCTAACATCTTGTACAACATTTTTTTTTATTTTCAATTAATGATTTGACAATTAACACATAAAACTTCGTTTCATTTTAGGTGTATCTTTTTGAAAATCAATTCAGTGACATAATTTTGATGGTTGTTTGACACCACTTATTGGTTACACAGTGTAGTTGCTACAACATTCACCAGCGTCAAGTTCCATTAAACAGTGATTTTAATCTTTATCATAAACATCAGTGTTTATATCTGAACTATAAACTGTTATGCCAGTATTTCTGTGTTATTTGTTTGTAACTAACTGAAAAAGTGTAAAAACTGAATCTCTCTTGATCAAACACAGATTTGAATGCAGTGCTTCGAAGGATTTATAAACAAATGCAAATCATTGTCATTTATTATTCATGCTGCACGGGTTTGAATTGAGATCACAAATCAAACTTTGATGCATCACTTACTTTTGTTCATATCTCGGACAGTTTTACCTATTAAAGTTTATTAAAATAATAATGACAACAGATTAGTTTTTTTTTTATTTTAAAGATTTAGCCCGCTCCACAATTGACACATTACTGTCTGGCTAATTTCTGTCCTCTTCTTATGCTAAAAAGACAATAACGGTCCAACATTCTTGACCATTATCACCTATAAAGCCTCGAAAAACAGGGCATCAATATATTGTAAACCGATAGGTTCAAATATTCCTTTCCAGTTATCAAAGAAATAATTTGTTCCTTAATTATAGTTTTGAAACTATTAAATTGTTTAAAACTCAAAATTGTTATATAAACATCAGTGTTAAACCTATAAATGGTGGTAAAACATATTCTGTAATTGTTTACTAAAACCACATGGGTCATGCCACATGCCTCTCTTTTTGGCTTTAACAAACTTATACCTCGAGTTTTTCTAAACTCTTAAACAAAAACTTTCCTCCTTTCCCACGGCTGTTGCAATTTCTAGCCAAGACTTATTGGTCATCTGGTTATCTCTATGATCATGCATGGATGGATCATAAAGATGTCTGTGCAGTGGTACTGTTTCAGACAAAATCTCTTCAAAGTGTTTCATATTCAACTCTATTTAAATCAAACGCGGCGCCGCACAAACTGTTAGCTCGAGTCTCAAAAAAATTGTGCGCCAGTCGAAATCATGTCGCACGCACCCAAAACGAACCTCTGCAAACACATCCATGACGTCACATTCGCCGCACACACTCAAGCAAACTAGCGGACGCGTCAACTATAAACCAGGCTTTAGGTTCAATAAAACTCATAGCTCTGTAGGACAGTGACTCTCAAGCAACAGGTGTGGACACCCCATCCTCTAGATAATCTAGAATAAACTAAAGTTTTCTTTTAATCTTTAAATGTTGTTTGCCACCCCTCACTGGGCCAGATGTCACTATGTTGAATTACCTTTGAATAACCGGAGCCTATGCACACAAGAGCAGGTCCGATTATAGTGGCTATTTACAAGTTAGCACAGGGACTTTGGACAGATGGGATGTTGTCTGGAAGTCAGAACAGGGAATAGAGGAACAGGGAATCTTCTCTGAGAGAGAGAGAGAGAGAGAGAGAGAGAGAGAAGGTTGGTACCTTGTACATGTCTCTCTACTGCAGCGAGCCCATTACCAGCCTTTCTCCGAGCCCTCCATCTCCAAGAATCCCAGTTGTCCCCCGAGTACCAGGGAGCCAGCATGCCCCATCCATCCACACTGGCGGGGACTCCATTACGCCCTGATGGAAAGCGATGGAAAACCAATTGGGGATACAGGGCCGTGGAAGTACGATGCATGGTCACACGGGCCGCCGCAGACAGGCAATCTGCTGTGATGAAGAGGCCCTTTACTGAGCCCTCCTGCGTCCTCCAGGATCCCCTTCAAGCCCCACCGAGCCCAGCACCCACTTTTTCCCAAACACATCAGCAAACATCAAATTACAGATCGCAGGTCTCGGTGGATAGAGAGATATTTTGCATGGTGCGCTATTTCTGTTCAAAGTCTCCTCAGAGATGTCAAAGGTCAATGCGCATGCCCTCTGTCTGAATAAACAGAGGAATTCTTCCTCAATCGTGAGGAAAAAAATCTGTTTTGGTTTCATCTAGTTTTACAGTTAATTTGCATGCCTTCAGAGAGCGGCTTTTGAAATTATTCAAATGAGTTTGTATTAGTTTTAGGCATAAAGTGGATCTAATTAGTCTGATGAGAATGCGCTGATTCTGTTGCACAGTCACTCTTGAGACCCTCTTCACAGCGCGGTAAACAAAACGCCCTCCTGCAATGTTCTTTCATTCAATTTACCTGCTGTAACAGACTAACAAGAGGGGTCCTGCCGGGCTCATTTTCTCTGTCCCGTTCTGCCTCTCTGTGCAGGTGCCCTACGTGAAGGTGGCTCCGGAGGACATACTCAAGGTGCAGTTTCCTCGCTTTACCACGTTGGACCTCAGGCCTACGAACACCGACATCAGCATGGCTGTAGCCGGATTGCTCACCTTCTTCAACAGCAGCACATCGTGTCTCATATGTGCTCAGGCCGACTGTAAGTATCACATGGTTTCTGTTTTCATGAAGCTTCTATACGCTTAAGTCTAATGTCACACAACACAGATTCTACTTTTCACAACAGTCATCAGCATCTTAAATCCTTAAAAGTTTTTAATATTTAGATTTTTTTTTAAACATATGAACATTTATATGTATTTCTGTATGTATTCCTTTATTGCTTCAAAGGAGTTAGCGGAGTTACCGCATGAGCAAGGCGTTTCTAATGCAGCGTCTATGGGACAGGACACATTTGATGTCATTCTTTCCTCTGGCTGCCGTCATCAGTCGCACACAATTTTTTTCCTTTTTCTGAAAGTCTTCATAACATCATCGTGGAGTTTTTCTTTTATTATTTGAGCAAATGAGATTGTAAAAAAGTGATTTGTTGCAATCTCCCATTCACTGCGCTCTAAATTTTACCAACTACTGAGAAACCCGGAAATTTGAAAAGGGTCTGTACGAGGAGACTCAACAAATCGTACTAATAAATGCTCATGGAGTACTGTAATACTTGAAAATCATCATCATATTATATGTTTAATATTATATAGCCAGAAAGTATAATAAATTATTGGTGTCTGTGATGCAGTAAGGCCAGAGATTGTAGTGTACACCAAGTTTTTGTAAGAGATTCACTTTAATGTGTGATATGGCTAAAAATTATTCATAAACTAATATTTTCTCAATTCAACTGATTAGCAGCTTGGAGCTGGAACAGCATTCCATACGTCACAACTTAACAGGCAGATTAGATATCTGTTAGGTATTGTGTTTATATTAGGGCTGTCAATTTACAGCATTAATTTAATTAGTCATGGAAAAGCAAATTACGCTATGCATGTCATCTTGCATTTCATACAATACAGTTCTGATGAAGAAACAATGCAGGAGACTCACTGTGCGGAAGGCAATTATATGCCCCTTCAATTCAAGATACTCGAGCAAAAATGCCCAGATATGAGGTTTTTGTCTCTTATTTTTGTAATCTGAAACCATGTCACAGTTACAATATCACAAGAACAATTAGCTGAATATCACAGAGGGCTATTTTTTATCCTAACTGGCACAAATGAGAATGTTGCATTAACTTCATACAGCAGTTCAGTAAATAAGTTCATATAATTTAGACATAAAATGGTCTGTTTTGCAAAGTTTTGGCAAAGCAAATGCTACCTCTAAAGCCATAGCACAGGGATCACCAAACTTGTTCCTGGAGGTCCGGTGTCCTACCCTAATCAAACACACCTAAACAAGTTAATCAAGGTCTTACTAGGTATACTTGAAACATCCAGGCAGGTGTGTTGAGGCAAGTTGGAGCTAAACCCTGCAGGGCACCGGCCCTCCAGGAACGAGATTGGTGACCCTTGCCATAGCAGAACTGCTTTACATCTCTGATTAAAACATGCCAGTGTTTACCTTCTAAATTAATACATTTTAATCAGCTAAACCAATCATTCAACCTCCCATTCATAAAGAGCTTTCTTTAATTAAATGCTGAATGAATCAGTCCGTTGAATTAATCAAATGAATAAATTACTTAATGACTTCCTCATTAGACATTTACCGCCACCTACTGGCAGTTTTGGTTCCTTATTTAGCGGATTATTCCATTGAACTATATATTCCTTTGTGGCCATTGTGTAATAAAATATCCCTTGATGAGTTTTTGTATTGGGGGGGAGGGGTGGTCAATTTTAAAAAATCTGACAAATGTAATCTCATTTATTTATTTTATTGCCACATCGTGTAATCAAATAGAATTTCTTATATTCAATTGATAGCACATACTGTACATAATAGACCATAGTGAAAATTATTGTACAATATAAGACTGCAGTTATTTTATGAAAAAAGTTTAATGCATTATTAAAAAACGAAAAGTTTTGCATGCATTATTACAAGCTGAAATAACTTTTAATATATATTTTTTTCATTTATTAAAAAATTTCTGTGGTGTCAAAGCTTCATTTTCAGTGGCAATTACTCTAGTCTCCAATGGTACATGATCCTTAGGAAATCATTTTAATGTGCTGATTTTGTGCTCAAAATCTGCTCTTATTATTAGTTATAATGGTTGCGCTGTAGAAAAGACATGTGGGAAGTTTAAAATGTATGCAGGACTCTTTGATAAACAGAAAGTTAGAGAAACAGAAAACACACACACATCCTACACAAACAAACAGTCCTGGTCAAAATTATTGGCACCCTTTGTAGTTTTTGAACAAACAATGCTATGCAAATAAGTCTGTGTTTGTTCTTTTGATCTTTATTAAAGAGCAGTATTTTTTTTTAAATGTAAAAACTTTATGAATCACATTATCATAAAAATGTTTTCTCAAGTTAGTCAAAATTATTAATGCTCCTATTATTAGTTAATTTACATAAGAATGTGTCCTGTTTAACTTTCATTAATTATTTCATCCATTTATTTATTCACTCATTTTGTCGTTCGTTCATTCATTCATTTGTTTTCACTCATTTGTCATACTCATTTGTTTGTTTATTAATTCTCACTCACCTAATAATTCATTCATTCGTTCATTCATTTGGTTGTTCATTCATGTATTCGTGCATTCATTCATTCATTCACTCATTCATTATCACTCCCTCATTCATTCATTCATCCATTTGTTCATTTACTCACTCACTCACTCACTCACTCATTTGTTTATTCATTCATTCTCCCTTACCTACAAGCTCATTCATTCATTTTTTCATTTATTTATATCTTACCTTTGCTTACTTTGCTTAATTGACTGTATTTGTATAAAACAAATTCATTAATTTTCTCTTCGGCTTAGTCCCTTTATTAATCAGGGGTCGCTACAGTGGAATAAACCGCCAATTTATTGCACTTCCAGCCGCAACACCCATACACTCTTGCATTCACACACATACACTACGGCCATTTTAGCTTACCCAATTCACCTTTAGCACATGTCTTTGGACTGTGGGGGAAACCGGAGCACCCGGAGGAAACCCACACGAACACGGGGAGAACATGCAAACTTTACACAGAAATGCCAACTGACCCAGCCGAGGCTCAAACCAGTGAGGTGATTGTGCTACCCACTGCGCCACCGTGACGCCCCTATAAAACATTTTAGAACCGAGAACATTTTTCTTTTGCTTATTCATTTATCATTAGATCAGAAAAAAAATAGCAATCACACATGTAACCATTATTTACAAAGTATGTTTATTAATGAACAATACTCGTACATTTCTTATAGTTATTATTATACTATAATCCTTTATACATTTATAGTTAATGTTCAATTTAGCATTTTCTAGTGCAATATTAAAACCCAAAGTTGTGCTTGTTAAAATGTATTAATACACCATAAGCTAACGGGGATTGACAATTATTGGACTGTAGTTTTATTAATGTTAACAAAGATGAATAATTACTTTAACAAATGTATTTTTCATTGTTTGTTGATGTTAGTAAATGCAGTAAATAACATTAACTGTTATAAGCTTGGGCAGCACAGTGGCACATTGGTAGCACAATCGCCTCACAGCAAGAAGGTCACTGATTCGAGCCCAGGCTGGGTCAGTTGGCATTTCTGTGTGGAGTTTGCATGTTCTCCCCGTGTTCGCGTAGGTTTCCTCTGGGTGCTCCGGTTTCCCCCACATCTCCAAAGACATGTTGTGTCGTAGGTGAATTGGGTAGGCTAAATTGTCCGTAGTGTATGTGTGTGGATGAGTGTGTATGGATGTTTCCCAGTGATGGGTTGCAGCTGGAAGGGCATCTGCTGCATAATACATGTGCTGGATAAGTTTACGGTTTATTCCGCTGTGGTGTCCTCAGATTAATAAAGGGACTAAGCCGAAAAGAAAATGAATGAATGAATGAATGGTCAGTAAAATCATGAGATGACATATTAAAATAATCTATTTAGTGATCACAGCCCACATATCGAATTACACATTACACATTACACATTGACAATTTTTCAATAATAAACACCAAAAATAATACCTTTATATTGATCTCTCTCACTCACATTTTTGTTTGCGATTGGGAAAACAAGAAAGAAAATAGCATGTTTTATCATTTCTTGCTCCGCTCGATCCTGTATGGCACATATAGATTTGCTTGCATCTGCCAAGCAGCAGCTGTTGTTACATATAGATTGTTACAGCTGCATTCTGACACGTGTATTATTCTCTACAAAGAGAAAACAGAGAATTACATGCACTCTCTTTGCAATTGTATGCTTTTGTACACATCCACAGACACACAAAAGCAATCGAAAAACTCCATTACGTTCTGCTGGTCATTTAGCAATAACAACCCCTTATTAAACCTCACATCCACTATGTTTTGATGATGACGCCATTGATTTCATTTAATGCCCAGCACTGTTAGATAATGCCAAACGTGTTGGTCAATCTTTCTCTTGTCCAGCTGTGTCCTTCAGGCATTCATCTTTCATTGTGTCTTATTCGTTTACCATCAAACACCCATTCTGCCGTTAATGTTTGTGTGCTCTGCTGAAACAGACATGTCCATAAAAATGAACGGCTGAAGGTTTAAATCAAAGAAAAGGCAGCTGACGAATGACCCTTCGCGGAGTCTCCTTATTAGACACACATTGAGTTCAGCTTGGCAGAGGATTAAAGTTTAGTATTCTGCGTTCCTGTCTCTAAGCGAGGATGCCACAAATTACCCGGAGAATCCAAACAAAGTCACATTGGCCCTTCAGACAGTGGCTACCTTTCTCCGTAATCAGCTTAAGGCCTTCAAGTGGAACAGCTATAATTCCCACTAAGACGTCAGAGAGGGTTGTAGAGGAATGGCAAACTACCAACACGGACTCGAGAACAGGGTCAGAACTGCACCCAAACCAATAAGGTCATTCATATTGAAAAATGACCTCAGATCAAGTGTGACACCTTTATGCGAATGCATATTTTGATATTTTTTTGTCTCTGTTACGGTCATCAGCTGAAGTGCACACCAGACTCACAAGACGGCACTCTAGCTTTATGAACACTTCACCAACCATTCACCTGGACCACTTTTCCCATGATGTTTTGCATCTCACAGCTGAAACAGTTTATCTGGACACTGACACACTCACACAGCTGCAGGTCATCATCAGTGATTACAGACACTATTTCAGCACCACACACACAGGCTGCGTCCGTAATCACCTACTACTCAGTAGGTACTACATTTGAATTTAAATTTACTACACGACTGTTAGAAGTACAGTCTATACAGTATGAATGTGGGTAGTATGAATGGAACGTACTGCATTCACCAGTTTGTCATGATCATGTGTCCTACCCGCATCAGTTGTGTCACTTCATTCCCATTCAAGAATTCTCTCACGAAGCATCCTGGGAAAGCGTAGCATCTATCAGATGTGCACTTCAGAATGTTGCTGGAAAGCGTACGTTCCATAGAAAAAACACACCTTTTAAACTTGACAAAAAAAAAATTACAAAAATAAACAACAAATTGGGATTTAATTAACAAACAAGGTAAATAAATAGATTTTTAAAAATAAAACAACCGAAAATGAAATGAAAGAGAACTAAGAACTCAAACCAGCTCAAATGTTCAAAACGTGTTGTGGTAATGTGGCAATCATTAGTCATTTAAGACAGCACACTATAGCAGCACTCCCGTTGGAGCACCCAAAGGAAACCAACACGAACACGGGGAGAACATGCAAACTCCATACAGAAATGCCAAGTGATCTAGCTAAGGCTCGAACCAGTGACCTTCTTGCTGTGAGGCAACTGCGCTACCCACTGTCCCACCATGCCGCCCATTATTATATTATATTATTATTTTATTAATATTATTATTATTATTATTATTATTATTAAATGTAAGAGCATACATTCACATGAAGGAAGGACAATCAGTTTAAAAAATGAACAGCTTTCTGTCAATCAATCAATCAGTATTTTTTGTTATTATATGTGTGCCAAATTGTAAGAATTTTTCTAAATTTTTCAGCAGACATTAGCTTCACAGCACTCCTTTAGAAATCTACTTCATTTTTTGCTGAAGATTTGCTGAACATTCAACATGGATAATATGCAGGGTTCTTTGATGATTGTGGTCCTAGACAACAGTAGTTTTTTAGAGAAAGCATAAATCGTTTGTAGCATTTTTATTCTGTGCGAATTGCAATTCTGCATTCTGTTTAAAAATTTATATTCTCAGGTCTGTTCTGAATGGCGCTCAGATGAAAAAAAAAATCTCTCTTGAGACTCTGTGAATGGTTGCTATGCAATTGTGATCTTATCTACTATAGCACAATCTGATGTTTATCTCAGTTTTTAGTCCTACAAAGACCACAGTGTTTTGATCATCCTACAACAGAAAGCTAAATGTAGACAGTGTCGCAGGTAACTTGGAAAGTTTGACTTGTGGTAAACTCTAAAGTTCACCATTTCACACTCATACTGACACTACTGCTCAAATGTTTCCCCTTTGTAGCTTTAGAGCAAAAGCTCAACTTTCACACAGCGAAGAGTTGGAAATGGGGGGAAAAAACAAAATAACATTGTTTTTCAGCTAATAATGAGTACGTTTGCTCCCTGAAGAATTCTGTAGGAAAATAAAGGAGATTCACAGCCACGACAAGTCAAAGTTGAAATGTGTTGTGACAGAAAACTTTTCAAAAAAACTGTATCAAGGTGCCATAAAAAAAATCCCTTAGAGCAATGCTAAACTTAGCAAGCTTCCAAAACAACCTAAATTAACTCCAGCTGGTGTGTTATCTTCTCTAAATAGTTTATATTTGTCAATCAATGCATGCCTGCAAAATTTAAACTTTACACATTATTATTATTATTTATGATTAAAAGTTATATTTGTTTTAATAATCTTGACACACATCCCCTTTTCCTCGAGGGGTTGTGAGTTTGAGCTACAGAAAAATTTATTGGGAAAGAAAGTAAGAGTAACACTTTATAACTACACACTTTAAGTCATCTGTTAAGCATCTGTTATTAATAGATGATAGAAAGCAGTTTATAAATACAGCTACACATGCTTTATTCTTGACTTATAAGCACATTTATAATGTGCTTAATGATTGTGTTTTCATGCTTTATTACTTATTAATTGTTCATTACTAAATTAAGTATTGCATTAATTACAAACCATTTGTATTTAAGAGTAGTTGGTGACTTTTAGAATAATTCAGAATGAGTTATTACAATTATTATTACAATTAATAAACTATACAGATCAACATTTATATATCTTATTATTCAGGCATTTATTAATGGTTACTATGTATGTTAATACATGCTTTATTAACTTCATCCAGTTGTGTGACCTAATCTAAAGTGAGGACTATTTATGTTTTGTGAATCTCTTATTCGTGACAATTAAAGGCTCAGTATCAAATGAACAATAAATGTTTGCAATCTTATCTAAAAAATAATATTACTGGAAAGTTTTAACATTGCCAAATAACAGGAGTGTCAAAATACAATAAGAAATCAATACAATTAAATAAAATTGGATATGGAAATAAAATATATTATGATACGACATTTCATAGTTTTTTTGCGAAGTTTAAACTGTACCGTAATTTGTATTTTACATAACAGTGCAAAGATTTATCTTTCATTTGATACAGTTTCATTCGTGTTTCTTCAAATGAATAGAAATTATTTCATTTATTTCCTTTTTTCCTGTTTGGAATATAACTGAGCCTTTAATTGTCATTTGTAAGGGATTTATAAAGCATAAATAGTCGTCACTTTAGATTAGGTCACAAAACTGGATGAAGTTGACTTAATAAAGCATTTATTAACATACAGATTAACTATTAGCATATGCCTGAATAATAAGAAATATAAATGTTAATTTAAATAATGTATTAATCATTTACTAATGCATTCTGAACGATCTTAAAATAGCACCAAAGGGAAAGAAACAAAGAAAGAAAGAAAAAAAACAAAGAAAGAAAGAAAGAAAGAAAGAAAGAAAGAAAGAAAGAGTTGAATGATACTGTAATTCGAATTCCGCAGGTCAGTTCATATTACAATCACAGGAGCCAATCAACTATGGAGTTGATCACCCCGACCTACTTTCTGCTGAATCTGAATTTCATGATCTGAATTTCTGGTTTTGAATTTTAGATTATTGACTTTATTTTTGGATGTTCTGTATTTTTTCATCTTGAAAACTTGAAATTGTATTTTTACAAACTGGAAATCTGCAGTCTATGAATCCACAACACAAAAAAATGAAGTTTGAAAACACGTATAAAACATTCAGCCTTGAAAAATTCTGTTGTCTTGAATTTTTGATGTTCAATATTCAAGTTATAAAATTCAAATTCAAAATAAGAAATTCAAATTCAAAACAATTTTTAACAGCATATACAAATTCAGATTTCTTACATTACAATTGTCAATAATTCAAATTAAATCAATTCAAATTCAGATTGTTTTGGCATATTATTAGCTGCATAATCAACAGCAACAAACACTTCAACAGGCTTAGTCAGATGCCTGTTTCCCCATTGAACATTTGTTGGGTGTTTAATGTCTGAATAGTCACACATTATCATCTGGTTATAGTTCGCTATGTCTGCCATCTGTCAGTGTTGTACGAATTGGTCTGGAAGGTACTGAAGTCCACATCACAACTAATTTATCATTTGAATTTCTTTTAGAGCAATTTCTGGTGAACACTAAAACATTGACAGGCAGTCATAATTCTTCAAAGAGCTTAAGCATTTAAATGATAGACGACTTCAGCGCACATAATAATGTTAACAGTTTTATAGATATTGATCTAGTTATGTCTCTTTTTGTGAACAGGACTTAAAACAAATTTATGATTATTGTTATAGTTTTTCCTGATGTGAACTAATTTATTTCTGACACTGTAACAACATTTAGTTTGTTATAAAATTACTGTGTATAATACAGACAACATCCAATTTCAAATCTTGAAGATTTTCATTCTCATGTAGAGTAAATTGTTCTCATCAAATCAGTACTTTAAGCTAATTACCAATCGAGTAATACATAAATAGGGGATCATTTCATGGTAGAGCGGCTGCTGTCAGTGATGCTTGTAATATGAAAATGTATGTGTCAATAAAATAGACGTTTCAGCTATTACAAATCATTTCACAAACCACTGTTTGAGGAACACATTCATGCATGTTTGGAGACCTGGAACAAATATGCACACTCTATTGGCTGGTTATACCCTGCACAGGTCTGGGGTCTGTTTTGGGTGATAGTCACTTTTGCTTTAGCTGACAAACATTGCAGGGTTGCAATGTGGCAATGCGAGCTGACGGGGGAAAAAGAAATGTAGTGACTATACCCTTCAATACATTTCTATAAGAAGCGAATGATGATTCCCTGTGCTGCCAGTTTAATAACGCTGTTCACCTGCGCCTCTGTTTGCTTGTCGTTTTCTGTTACTGTTTCTTTTTCTCTCATGCTCAGTCTCACAGGATCTACAGCTCTCATTAATCACTTAGCACACTGACAGCTTAATAGAGCATGGCCCACTCATGAATACTGCACACACAGACCTGGCTTGCTGAGATGACACGGGGCAAGGGCAGATATTTGTATGACTAACATTTACCACACTTATAACCAGGCCATTAGGTATGGGTTAATCAATAAACAACTGACTCACTGTTATTTTATAGCTTATATACAGTATGTACATATACAGTGCATATTAAAATTATAGAATCATTTAGGCTCAATCCCAATTCTACCCCTTAGCCCTTCCCCTTACCCCTCGTTTTGCGCATTCCCATGAAGGGGTAGGGGTGTCCCAATTCTCTTTATCTTGAAGGCGTAGGGCTTAAGCCTGGTTTATACCTCTGCGTCAAGTGATCGGCGTGACCTACGGCGCAAGCCTTGCTCATAACCGTGCATTTATACTTCTGTCCGCTGTTTCTGTTGCTGTGCAATACACTTCCGAAACGCTAGCTGGCAGTAGGTGTCTATGTTTCTCTGTGTCAAGTTCCTTCGCTGGTGTTTTGTTTATTCTGAACGCTTCCTTAATGTACAAGTGGCTCAAATTCACTCATTTTGAGGCAGGAACTGGTGGGCATGCACCAACTTTATTCATAAGGTAAACACAAAACAGCAGTCTCCATCCGGAGCTCCTTTACGTGACTCCACATTTGTAAACACCTGCTGCATCACGCTTGTGCGGCTCTCACCTCCGCCCACACTCGTCAGCGCTACCAAGTTGACCAATCACAGAGCTTGTGCTACACATACGCGTTACATTTTTTGAGAGGTGCGCGTCAGCGAGGGGCTATGCATCCACGCGTCGCTGCGCTGTAGCATACACGTGCGCTGGACGCAGAAGTATTAGGGGCCTTAAGGGGAAGGGGTAAATACCCCTTTGAACAAAGATTTTTCAGGACCACACTCAAAACCAAGGGGTAAAAAAATTTCCCAGAATACACCAGCTACAAAGGCAGGATCGCTGCTTCCGGAAGTAAGGAGATCCACAAATTAGAATTTTTTGTCATTATTATGAATTTTTACAACAAACAAGCATATGTTTAATATATTCATAACCGCATTCGTGTTTTACCGTTATGCAATATACAAAAATAGAATTGGGCCTTAAAAACATTTATTTTTTTGTAAGAAATAATGTAATATTCATTGCATACAATTTGATTGAAGTTTAGTTGTGTCTGTACTTTGCGTGTAGAACAGTGAATTACAAACTAGCCATGGCAATTAAACCAAATCCCTTTATTTTGTGGTCAAATGTTAAGAATTCTGTAGCAAGTTTACTGTTCACTTACTGTAGTTTTTCTTAGCCTTAACTTTGTTGGTAATGATTTCCTGGGGATTTTCAATCAGGTTGAGATCAGGACTCTGTACTGGTCGTTTCATTGTTTCAGTGTTTTCAGAGTCTAGGATGTGATAGGGCTTATTGTTCTTCATGAAAATTTCTGTCTGCTTGAGGGATGACTTATGGAAGACCAATTTTTGGAGAGGACTTGAATGAGTGAGTGAAGTTAAGTTAGCTGTTACTGGGCATCACAGTGACAGAGTGGGTAGCACAATCGCCTCACAGCAAAAAAGCAGCTGGTTCGAGTCCCAATTGGACCAGTTGGCACTTCTGTGCTCCAGTATCCCCCACAGTCCAAAAACATTGGGGTATAGGGGAATTGATTAAGCTAAATTGGCCGTAGTGTATGTGTGTGAATGCAAGAGTGTATGGGTGTTTCCCAGTGTTGGGTTGCGGCTGGAAGGGCATCTGCTGCTTAAAACCTGTGCTGGATAAGTTGGCGGTTCATTCCGCTGTGGCAACCCCTGATTAATAAAGGGACTAAGCCGAAAAGATAATGAATGAATGATTGTTACTGTGTTTCAGAATATATGTAACACATCCAATGCCTGATAATGTAACATGAAATTGAACTTAGCTGTGAGCTTGAAGTTTTGAAATTGTAGGCTGTTTTCTAGTTTTGATCTGTACTGTATATATACATAAATACATTTCATTTTGATTTCTGAATTTGTTCTAATTAGCATGCAGTACAGTGGCTTCGTTTGGCAGTATGACCTTGTTAGAATAGTTGTCTTTCAATTTTTATTGAAATGGACCCTCTTTTTCAATTTAACTGATAAAAAGTATAGCTTGAATGAACTGTCAGTCTGCCAAATGCATAAATGGAAATTAAAAATTGCCTAATATTAAGGGCTTTTTTAAAATTAATTCAAAGGATTGGAACAAAATCAACTGGAGATTTTAACAACTTTCAAAAAGATGTCTCGAGACCTCTGCAAATCTGAAAATGCCCTCAGTGGGGCCAGTGGACCCTGAAACCAGCCTAATTATACCAATTTCAATCATCTGGATGTCCATGTGTGCCACAGAATAATCTCTTGTGAAGGGTTTGTGTTTTTAATAGTTCTAATGGTTCCATCAGAGTTGCTGTGTATTTTTATTGGCTCAGGTGACAAATGTGTCAGTAATTGCTAATCAATACATTTTACTGTTGTGATTATTGGAATTGCTAACCAATGGCTTTTACTATGGAAAATAATAGAAATCCTAATGACAGCATTTGTAAGATGAATGAAACAGATCACTTTAACTTTTGAGATAAATATAAATGCTCTTTTTTTATTGAAATGAATGCATTTATTATGAAGTAATACACATTGATTGATTGATTGATTGATTGATTGATTGATTGATTGATTGATTGATTGATTGATTGATTGATTGATCATTAACCAACCCATTCTGCCATTGAGGTGAAATGGAATTGCGGAATGATAATATTCGCCATTGAAATAAATGGAAATGCAAACCAATATCCTTTAGCACTCAAATGAATAAAATGTTAACCAATGTCTACCATTATATGATAAATGAATGGAAGCACAAAACAATGGATTTAGCCACTAAAATTAGTTGAACTGTATGTCAACCAAAAGCCTTTACCATTTAAATGAATAGAAATGCTAATTATTAACATTTACCATTGAGATTAATTATGCAAGTACAAAATGGCAAATTTAGCAACTGAGATAAATGGAAATGCCTATTAACCAATAGCTTGTATCACTGATATTAATCAAAATGCTAACCAATAACATTTGCTATTGAAATTCAACTGATATGTTTGACCGCTGAGATGAGATTAAATGTGTAAACCTATATAGTTTATTCATTGAAGTGAATAGAAATGATAATGAACGCTATTACCACTGAAATGAATGAAAATGGTAACCTTTTCTTTTCCATTGGGATGAATGGAGATGCTAACCATTTGCTTTTATCTTTGAGATAAATAATAACTGATCAGTTTTGCCATTGACATGAAGGGGGAAATAGTTTGCTCGTAATTACAGCTTGAATCTCTTCTGTATAAGGCGCAAGGCTTCAACTCATTGCCAAGGGCCGTACCGTGTAGTGGGGTGCATTAAGGTCTCATTAGTGAACAAAATTAGCCGACCTCTACTATCCAGTCAGGAGACCCACAAGAGCACCCAGGATCTGTATTCGTCAGGTATTACCCAAATTATTTTGAACGAGGTCAGCCAGGTGAACGCTACAATCTCTTTCAAGTTTGTCCTCTTGAACCAAAGGAGCTCATGGATTTAATTGAAAGCAACTGAGCTTTGGTGCATGGATTGAACACAGTGAGCCAAATACATACACTTCAAAGAGGTTTCCCCACCTGTCAGGTTTCCTGCGCTTCTTTGCTAGAAACCCAAAATATTGTACTACGTGTTTGCCCGACATTCTTTTCACTGCTTTGAAGTGATCTGTAATTAAAGATGATTAAGTGAAAGACTTCAGCCTACATCCCATGGAGAGACGAGAACTGAAACGGGGGTGAAGTGGGATGATTTAATCCTCCAGCCTCTTTAAGAAGAATATGATGAATGTGTAGATAAAATAAGGATTGTATTGTAGAATCGAAAAGAAAGGAAAAACCTTTTAGCCCCTAAATTGAAAGTCGGAGTCAAGGAAGTCACAAAGAAAGGGTCGCCTTTCTAGAAAAGGGCACTTGATATGAAGCAGGACATTGGAAACTCTCTTTTGTCTGGCTGTGTTTATTTCTGAACTTCTCTTCTTTGTGCTGGAAGACATTAATTTAATGTGATAAGGAGCGTAATGGGATTCTGACATGCGTTGTTAAAGGAGGAAGACAAAAGGTTTTTTTTTTTTAACTTGGCTCACACCCCTTCAGCTTTCTCTTTTTTTTCTGACTAATGAGAAGAAAAGAGCACAGGAATAGTTGTCTGGCCTCAGGCAGAATGAGATCTGATTGAAACTCTTTTTAGCAGGAACTGATATAAAAGGTTTACCGAACTCTTCAACTTGCTTGTTTTGAAAAAAAATTGAAAAAACATTTAGATGACCGGCAACATAATGAATCATGACTCTTCAAACACTCTTAAAACCACTAAATATTCCAATGCCTGTCTACATTGACAGCATATATCCAAGAGAGGGTGAAGATGTTTCAAGTGTGAAAAAATGCAGCCTATTCATTTAGAAATGCACAAAAAAATAAAGTATATCTCTTTGACCTTTGTCTTTACAAAATAAATAAATATAAATGTATTCTGGGTGCAGATTTTCTCTCTGTCTACTGAGCAGTTCAGTACTGTATGGTATGCATATATTCGTACCAAACTAGCTAATTGTACTCTACCACTTTTTGAGACTCTTTCATAAGGGTATCTATCACAAAAATATGGTATCAGAAATATTTGAACTTTGGTTTACAGAGAATTATCACTACCAAATAAACAATGCACAACAACACGTGCGACAACACACAAAGTTACATTTTTAAATACACAGCCAAAACATGACAGTGTAATATTACAATGTTACAAGGACTGACCATTTAGAGCAGGGATGGGCAAACTAGACCGGTGTCCCTGCATAGTTTTGCACCAACCCTAATCAAACACACCTCCTTGTAGCTTTCTAGTGATCTTGAAGACACTAATTAGGGTGTTCAGGTGTGTTTGATTAGTGTTGGAGCAAAAGTCTGCTGGGACACCGGCCCTCGAGAATCGAGTTTGCCAATGCCTGATTTAGAGCATAATAGGCTTGCTTTTGAAAAGGAGGAGAGACTGAATCCTTGAATTAACCATTTCGGAGAAATAAGATAAGATATAATGCTGCACTGTACACTCACCGGCCACTTTGTTAGGCACACCTGTCCAACTGCTCGTTAACGAAAATTTTTAATCAGCCAATCACATGGCCAGACTGGTTCTAGCTGATAGAAAAGCAACAGTAAGTCAAATAACCACTTGTTACAACCGAGGTATGCAGAAGAGCATCTCTGAACGCACAACACGTCCAACCTTGAGGTGGATGGGCTACAGCAGCATAAGACCACACCTGGTGCCACTCCTGTCAGCTAAGAACAGGAAACTGAGGCTACAATTCGCACAGGCTCAGCAAAGTTGGACAACAGAAGATTGGAAAAATGTCACCTGGTCTCGATTTTTGCTGCGACATTGGTAGGGTCAAAATTTGGCATCAATAACATGAAAGGCTGGTGGTGGTGGTGTAATGGTTTAGGGGATATTTTCCTGGCACACTTTGGACCCATTAGTTCCAACTGAGCATCGTGTCAACACCGCAGCCTACCTGAGTATTGTTGCTGACCATATCCATCCCTTTATGACCACAGAGTACTCCATCTTCTGATGGCTACTTCCAGCAGGATAACGTGCCATGTCCTAAAATCGCAAATCATCTCAGACTGGTTTCTTGAACATGACAATGAGTTTACTGTACTCAAATGGCCTCCACAGTCACCAGAACTCAATCCAATAGAGCACATTTGGGATGTGATGGAACGGGAGATTCACATCATGCATGTGCAGCCGACAATCTGCAAGCAACTGCGTGTTGCTATCATGTCAATATGGACCAAAATCACTGAGGAATATTTCCAGTTCCTTGTTGAATCTACGCTACAAAGGATTAAGGCAGTTCTGAAGCAAAAGTGGGTCCAACCCGGTACTAGTAAGGTGTACCTAATAAAGTGGCCGGTGAGTGTATATGATAAAACAAATTTGACCCTATAATTATGTAAACCTTTAGCCTTTAAAACAGTTAAGGAAACTCATAATTCAAATCAATGACTGATGTACAATTACATATATTCATTTTTATCCAAATTAACATGCAAATGAGGGATATAATAAGTGAAATTATAAGACAAATAATCATGAGAAGTGCTAGTAACACAGTATTTACAGTATAGTCATTGAATTTTCTAACAGGGCCATCAAAATAAAGTGTTACTTTCTTGCTTTAGCAAAACAGCTGACATGATGTCATGTCATCATCATATTAAGTCTTGTAGTGTAGTTGAATCCAGACTGTCAAGTATGCACATACAGTTTGTGTGTTCTTCTGTTAAGAGTCTTGCTTTGTTTGCATTGTGTTCCGCTGAGCTTTTTAGCATGTGTGTGTTTTCAGCTCTAGCATATGTCCATGTTGTGTGTGTGTGTGCTTTAATGATAAATGAACTTGGCGCATTGTTAAAGCCCAGTGGAAAGTGATAGCTGAGGAAATGACTGCCTGCTCAGAGTAAATAGAGACTAAGCCTTTATCACAGTCTCTGTGTGGGAAGCGGCTTTGTGCTTTTCTCTTGCTGATGCTAGAACCTTCTCTTTAACACCTTGCCCACTGTGCTTGCTTAACCCCACACTTTCATCTGCTCATTTACCAGCTGCGCATTTGCACTGTTTACCCAGGTAGCCAATCCTCCCTAATTCAAAGCCAGTGTGAAAAAGATGTGCCCTTTAGCTTCCTTTTAGAAACTGTACTTGCTACTTATGGATTATTTATATGCATGCATTATGCATAATATACATTAAAAGAACACACGTGTGTATTAAATGCAAATGTAACAGAAGTATATTATGCATATTTAATTTGTTTTTAATGCATCAGTGTTGATATAAAATGCAATATATTAAACAAATGATTGAACTAATATTAATACTACATATACTTAAATGCTTTCATAATTGCTTTTATTTTCTTTAAAATTTGGTTAAAGTGCACTGCTTAATGTACTGACAAACAATTAATGTGCACTGAATGTATTTTAATGTTAGTAAACTTAAATGTAAATTAAATTTAGTGATTTTGCAATTTGCATTTGCTATTTAATACATTGTTTTTATTGCAATATTGCACACAGGTTTGATTTAGTTTCATTTATATTAACTAATAAAAAGTTTCATCTTTACAACACAACATGCCTGGTAATTATTGCTTGCTATAAGCAACATTCTATAAGAAACGTACATTATCTGTCACTGAAATTAAAACATTCCCAGAGATGGGTTGCGGCTGGAAGGGCATCCGCTGTGTAAAAACGTGCTGGATAAGTTGGCGGTTCATTACGCTGTGGTGACCCCGGATTAATATAGGGACTAAGCTGAAAAGAAAATGAATGAATGAATGAAATGAAAACCTAAATACAGTGAATAAAACGTATTTTATCCTAAACATTTCTAAAATGCACTGATGGTTGATTTCTGTGAGATGTTTGTAAAGGAATATGTCATTCATTTGGTTCTCAGATTATTTTTCTCTATTAAAAACACTACAAATTTACAAACCCTGTTATTGCCCCTGTCTTCAGTCCAATTGACCCTACCGTTTTAATAGTTTTGTTATGCTAAAACTGTTTTTTTTAGAAGAAAAAAACCTGTCCTGTCATGTCCAGCTCTGTCCAGCCCTGCTTTTCCTTGTCAGACCAGTTTGTTTGTTTCGTTAATGTTTTCCCCATTGGGGTTGTTTTTGTTGCTTTTTGTTTAATTTTATGTTTAAAAAAACCCATGATTTACTGCACTTGAGTCCTCGCCTTTTCCCCACCATTTCCCTTCCTGAAACACTACGAACTAGCCCTTAGACTAAGACAAAAGCACAGTGACAGGAAACAACAAAGACTCACTGCAGACTGATGTGTGTAGGGTGTATATATAGTCCGGATAATCAATAATAACAAGAGTCAGGTGTACATGTTTGATCAGTGGAGAATGGTGACCAGTGTGTGTAACGGCATGCAGGGATTTGTAGTTCATGGATGAGTTTGTAGTTCGCCGGCGATCTTCCAAGAAATGATCGCTGGTGATCATGACACTGACAATGAACAAGGATTCGTTCTATCATTGAATTGTACAATTTTATGCTTGTTTTTGTATGATTTTTTTGAGGACTGTAAGCTTAAGTCACATTTTTTTATTAGTGAAAACGTACGTTTCTAGTAGAATATCCCATAATCAAATTATTTAAACTAATAAAAGAAAATGCAAAATAGTGATAAACATTTAAACATCTATTTCTATCATACACATTTACTATGTTACATTTGAAATTTCAAACTCTT